>NC_056737.1:805395518-805473018 GCF_019279795.1 Protopterus annectens | reverse complement strand
TTGTTAATCCTCGTTCATTCCTTACGCATGGGTATCGGTTACGACCTCGGAATGGAGCCAGCCATTTTCCAAGCTTGCATCAGCTTCAAACTCTCAGGCTAAACTCTTACCCACAATCCCCCTCTCCCTGTTACCTCAGATTTAATTTGCTGTGTTGCCATTCGGTCATGTCAAGCTACTTCTCTTGAGCTAAGTACAGTCATTTGTTGTTTAATAGTTTTACAGATTACTTTTCTGTCAGAAAAGTTCATATTTTATTGTCTCTTACCATATCGCATCTAGCGTACATAATTTCTTCAGGTTTTTCTGCTTCTTTCTTTACCACTTTTACGGCGAGGTATTCTCTCTTTACCATTGTTGGTAATCCTTTTCCTTTTTTCTCATACCTTTGGGTACTCTCTTGTACCATTGCTGGTACCTTTTCTATTAAATAATTTGCTGTCATGGCAGATAAGAAAGGTAGTCTGGGGTTTAAGCGGTGTTCTGATTGTGGACACAAACTACCTACTTTTGATGCACACTCTTTGTGTGTTTATTGTTTGGGAGCTTCCCATTTGTCTGTTGACCCATCCTGTACTATTTGTGAGAACTTTTCTAATAGAACCTTGTTGGAAAGGAAAAACAAGCTGTTACTGAAGGGACTTCTTAAATCTCCCTTCTCAGAGGCTATTTCTGGGTCGGAGGCCTCAACCCCTCCTAGAGCCCATAAGAAAATCTTGGATGTTCCTACTAAGGCTAAATCTTTTGCCTTCATCCCCGGCTGGGGAATCCCACCAAACAAAACCTAAAAAGGCTAAAGTTTCGGCTCCGGAGCTCACTCAGTCAGCCCCAGTGCTTTCGGTGCCTAGACCTTCGGCACTGAGGCCTTCAGCTCCATTAGTGATTTCGGCTCTGTCTTCTCCTGCAGCCTTCTATATATCAGCACCGAGGGGCTCCTCAGTTCAGACTATTACCACTGTATCGGCACCGACCGTTCAGTCAGCGCAGACCTTGACCGCGTTGGCTCTGAGATCTTCCTCGGAACTGATGCCTTTATTGTTGACTCCAGTTTTGTCGGTTCCAGCTTCAGCACCGACAACCACTTCGGCACCGATCTCTGTGTTGGTGCAGACCATGACCTCGGCACCGATGACTTCTTCGGTGCAGACAACAGTAGTCCAGTCTCTCTCGGCACCGTTGTCCTCTGTGCGGACAGATGAGATGGGCACCGAGCCTGCCTCTTCTGTGGACAGGCCTGTTTCTCCCTCAGTCTCCATGAGGTCCACTAGAAGCCTTTCCGAACATGATGTGTTGCGTCTTGTGGACCAGGTACTCTTGGCCAGAGGTATTCCACCCCTCAGGAACTATCCTTCCTTGGGAGGTGATCAACCATCTCCAAAGACCACTTCTTATTCTCCTCCTTCATTGCCTTTGAAGTCCACAGATATAGCACAGTCTTCCCCTTCTGCGGTCCCCTTTATGGATCTCACTAAGGAACCGCAGTTGCCTTCATGGCAGGAATGTTTTGCTACGACCCAGGATGTCAGTTGTGACATGCATAATTTGCTGCTCCACAGCCATCCAGGGACTCCGGGTCGGCAGGCTGAGCCACTTAGGGGAGAGGTGACCCCTTTCCTAGACATGCACTCCTCTTCGGGTGGACTAGCCTTCCCAACTGATGGAGAAGGCTTTCGCTGCTGCTGGCGATACCGGACTGTCTACACCTCCGCCCTCCTCTGGTACACTGGTTTCACAAGTCGCATCTAGCAGACACCGGGTGCAAGGGCCGCAGGACATATTCTCTCAGGAATCACCTTTTCCGCTGTCTTCTCCAGCTTCTCCAGCTGAGGAGGTCCACTGGAAAAGTTTGTGTAAGAGGAAGCACAAGCACATGGACTCCACAGAGGAGTCCCTCACCAAAGACACAGATTTCGATGAGGGGGAAGGATCCCCTTGGTCACCCTTTGAGGTATCCTTTGGTGATATCCTTGAAATCCTGAAACAGAGAGGTGACTGGCAGTCCTCTAATCCGACCTCTGAGGAGTCTGTGTTCCTGCAGGCCTTTCGCACTCTGCCTCCTACCTCCTGGGTTACTCCACCTGCCGATGAACTTGTCCAGCTCATCGTGCAGCGTACTTGGAAGGCTCCTGATACCGTGGAAGCTATTCCCCGGAGGCCAGATAAGATTTTGTCCCTGCCTGCTTCGGATCCCCATTGGTCCAAAGGTCTTCCTGTGGATGCTTTGGTGGCGGCAGCCACAACAAAAAAGGATCTGGCAGAAGAAAAAAGCCAGACTGTCCATCCGCCTAACAAAGAGTCCCGGGCCCTGGACAGGATAGGGAAGCGCACGTTTGCCTCAGTGACCTTTGCTATCAGGTCCCTGAATTATATGGCACATTTTACCAGGCTTCAAAGGGATCTGATTTCTGAACTGTCTGAAACCTTGGCTGGTGCCGTGTCTGATGAGGTCCATGACAAAGTGGCCTCTCAGCTGGCCACAATTGAATCTATATCTAACTCCTATGCAACTGATATCTCACGCATCAGAAGGAGCAGCTAGAGCAGTGGGTTCAGCTGCAGTCTTGAGACAACACACCTGGATGCGCTTGTGCAATTTCGCAGAACCCTTTAAGTCTTCCTTTCTTAATGCACCCATTGAGGCCTTCTCGTTGTTTGGGCCCAAAGTTAAAAGCACATTAGCCAGATGTGAACAGGACGGTAAGACCGTTTCTGCCCTAGGTGTCCGTTATTCTTCCCCTCAACGTGCTTTCTCCCGAAACCAAAAGAGTGGGAAGATATGGTTCAAGAAATCTCAGGGTCCTTTCCATGACACACAGGCCGAGTTCTCCCCCAGAGGCAGAGGGGGAAACTCACAGGGAAGACACTCCTTTTGGGGCAGAGGGGGTCCACGTAACCAGGGTTCCAAGGATTCTTTCCGTGGTCAATCCTAGCAGCGCTCCTAAAGAGTGGCCCAACTCCTTTCCTCTGGAGGTGGTTGGGGACGTTTCTCCTTGTACCCTTCTGCTTGGCTAACCATCACCACCGATTCTTGGGTACAAAGGATTATAACCAGAGGTTATCATATCCACTTCGATCTTTGTCCTGCCCCTTCAAAAAATCTTCCCAACGTTCCACCCAGTCAAAGGGAAGAAGCAGCACTAGAGATAGAAAAGCTGCTAAGAAAGGGAGTCATCTAAACAGTCCCTCCAGACCAGATAGGATCCGGATTCTACTCGAGACTATTTTTGGTGCCAAAGAAAACCAGGGACTGGAGACCAATTTTGGATCTCAGTGTATTGAACAAGTTTGTTAGAGTACAAAAATTCCGGATGGTCACAATACAGTCTATCCTCCTGCTTTTGGAAAAAGACGATTGGATGTGCTCTATAGATCTTCAAGATGCATACTACCACATAAAAGTGGACAGGCCATCAAGAAGGTTTCTGCACTTCCTTGCGGGAGCCAGTCACTACCAGTTCAGAGTACTGCCCTTCGGACTCTCTATAGCCCCCAGAGTGTTCACAAAGTGCATGGCAGTTGTCACAGCTCACTTGCGACTTCAAGGATTCCAGGTGTTTCCATACCTAGATGACTGGCTCATTTCCGCCCCCACCAGACATCTACTGGAAAAAGCCCTGGCATACTCTCTCCTCACTGCTCAAAGGCTAGGCATAACCATAAACTGGCAAAAATCCAATCTCACCCCATCTCAGTCGACAGAATTCATAGGGGTTATCTTGGACACAAAAAACTGCAGAGCTGCTATTCCATAGCACAGAATTCTAAGGATAAAGCAATAACTAATTCCAATCCTTTTAAGGGAAAAATCCATCAGACAACATGGCAGTGGTCTGGTACATCAACAAGCAAGGTGGAACCAAATCTTACCCCCTTTGTCGAGAGGCCATGAGGATATGGCAATTGGCATTGGCTACCAACCGTTTTCTTCTAGCAACGCACATTCACGGGAGTTCCAACGTGATAGCAGACAGAGTCAGCAGGTGCATTCTTCAACCTCATGAGTGGTCCCCGAATCCCTTGATAGCGGCAGAGATCTTCCACCACTGGGGCCATTCTTGCTGCAACCTCTTTGCATCTCCGACCAACTACAAATGCAGCAACTACTTCGCCCTGATTCCCCCTCCGGGACAGTCACCCAGGAACACTCTAGTCCACGATTGGCCCTCGGGTCTTCTTTACGCATTTCCACCCTTTCCCCTCATTCCCCAGTTTCTGAAGAAAGCCCGTCGGTTGAAGAGCAAGGTGATCCTCATAGCACCATATTGGCCTCAACAGATTTGGTTCCCCTTCCTTTGGCCTCACCTACTAGATCGACCATGGATTCTCCATCCAACCCTGGAGTTGATCTCACATCCACAGAACCTGATTCATCCCAACTTGAACAGCCTGAAGCTCACGGCTTGGCTACTCCAATTCCATTGATTGCCAGGCAGAATGATCTTTCTTTACCAGTACGTGATATTCTCATTGCTTCTCATAAGTCTTCCACTAGAATTACTTATCTGAGCAAGTGGAAAAGATTTACCTGTTGGCTGAAAGATAAACAAGTAGACCTCTTTTCAGCACCAGTGTTGATAATACTAGACTATCTGGCTGACCTTTTTCAATCGGGTCTATTAGCCTCTACCATTAGAGTTCATTTGGCTGCAATTTCTAATTTTCATGAGGGTGTCCAAGATTCCTCTCTTATGTCCCATAAATTGTGCAAGACCTTCATAAAAGGTGTGAATCATCTGAAGCCACCTTTTAGAGAACCTATTCAACCATGGGATTTATCATTAGTTCTACAAGCTCTGACACTGTCACCTTTCGAACCAGCCTCTTCTTACGACCTCAAGTATTTGTCATGGAAAACCTTGTTTTTTGGTCACCATTACTTCTGCCAGATGTATTTCTGAACTTCAAGCTTTATGTATCAAGATTCCATACTTGATTTTTCATAGAGATAGAGTGTCTCTGAGAACTAATCCATCATTTCTGCCTAAAGTGATCTCTGAAATGTCCATTAATCAAGCCACTGAATTGCCAGTTTTCTTTCCCAATCATTCAAACAGAGGAGAGTATTGCCTACATACCCTAGATATCCACAGGCAAATCCATTTTTACTTAAACAGGACTAAACTCTTTCATAAATCTGACCAGTTATTTTTGGCCTTTTCTGGACCTAGATTAGGATCTGCCATTGCTAAGGTCACATTAGCTAGATGGTTGAAGGACTGTGTGACCTTTATTTATACACAACGTGATATCTTGTTGCCTACTACCATGAAAGCTCATTCAACAAGGTCAGTGGCAACTTCTGCTGCCTTCCATGCCAGAGCATCTTTACACGACATCTGTACAGCTGCAACTTGGGTTATGCCTCATACCTTCATCAATCATTACAAATTGGATTTGGCCTCCAGAGGAAGAGCATCTTTCGGTTCTATGGTGCTCAGGAATGTCCTACCATGAGAGCCTCCCAGGAATAGAGGTAGCTGGGGACTGTGTCCCATGCGTAAGGAATGAACAAGGATTAACAATATCAGATAAAGAAGTTATGTCTTACCATAACGTTCCATCTGTATTGTTGATCCTAGTTCAGTCATTATGACCCTCCCTCCTTCCCCCTCCTGTGGTTTCTAGTGGATCTAACCATCCAGTTCTCTTAGGTTATTTGACCAGAGGTAGCCTCTACCTTCTTTGACTTGCAAACTCAATCTGAGGTAACAGGGAGAGGGGGATTGTGGGTAAGAGTTTAGCTCGAGAGTTTGAAGCTGATGCGAGCTTGGAAAATGGCCGGCTCGGTTCCGAGGTCGAAACCGATACCCATGCGTAATGACTGAACGAGGATCGACAATACAGATGGAACGTTATGGTAAGACATAACTTCTTTTTCCAGGGAACTGAACCTCTTCTGTATCTTAAACAGAATGGTTTGGAGAAACAGGTACATCTCTCTGAAACTAACACTCCTCTGAAACAGACTCACTTCCATGCAAAACAAAGTTTATCTTCATTCCTGTTAAAGCGTAACCTGGATCTGTGGATGGGAATGAGGAAATTTACCAAAAGACTGTCCCCCTCAGTGTATACTGACAGAGGCAGCACCAATATACTCTTCCTACAATAAGACACTTAATATAATTCCCTAGAAATAATCACTGTATCACCTAGACCTAATCAATATCCTATTGTTAGTATATAAGTGCAGATAATTGAACTAGGTATTGGTAATTTTAAGGAATGGGATAATCACCAAGGCTTAAAATGGCCTGCAAGGGCAGTTAGCCTAGCATTCACCTGTTAACTTATGATCCCCTATAACCAAATTGAATTACTCCAACCTGCAGTTCTGTTATTCAGTAAATGCCTTATAAGTCTTACCAATTGTTTTGTAACATAAGAAGCTCTCTCTGCCTCACATTACATCCCATGAATGTTAAACTTTCTTATCACCCCTCCTTTCCCCTCTACATCTTCATAATAACTTTCTGTTTCACATTATAATTTCTAACCAACATCAGATACAACATTTTTGTTTGCACCAGTTCAGAATACAGTTCCAGGTCTGGTACATTCAAATTTTCCAGCTGTTTAGAAAGCACTAATTTTCTCCATGTTACTCTAGATTTGCCCTGTTTTCAAACATAATCCCTCATATTTCATAATGACTTCAAAACATTTAAGGCTACCTCTGCTAGTAACACTTTATGTAAAGAAGTAACACCAGTACAGAAAATATGAGGTCTAGATGCATTGATCTAATTCCAGTTGAGTCATCTATCATCTTCATATGTAACCCTTCACTCTACTTTTAAGCTTTTCATATGTTTTTTCGTATGTTTTAACAGTAAACTTCCTGCAAACCAGATCCTCAAGTACTTCTTCCTTAACTCTCTGTTCTTTTCCGTCTTTCCTAGTGAAGGTCCATAATTAGTGTTTATCACTCTAGTTATAGCTTTGTTAGTTTAACACACAAATATTTTCCTAAACTTATCAAATATCTAAAATATTTTTTTCATATCCATGTTGGTATAGTTAAGTAAATTAAAACATTATCCACAAATAAACATATTTCAAATTCTTTCCTTTTATCTGTAGTCATTAAATCAGACCTTCTAATTAATATTGACAGTGGTTCCAAGAAAAGTGCAAACAACAATGCCAAGAAAAGACATAAAGACATCTCTGCCTTGACGCCTTGTATGAGCAGTATGAGCATTAGCATTCCAGCTAGTATTTTCACCTAAGTGTATATCTTCTTTCTTCTTCTTTCGGTTGCTCCCATTAGAGGTCGCCACAGAGGATCATCTGTTTCCATTTCTTCCTGTCCTCTGCATCTTGCTCTGTCGCACCATCCACCTGCATGTCCTCTCTCACCACATCCATAAACCTTATCTTAGGCCTTCCTCTTTTCCTGTTAACTGGCAGCTTCAACTTTAGCATCTTTTTCCCAATGTACTCTGCATCTCTCCTCAGCACATGTCCAAACCAATGTAATCTTGCCTCCCTGGTTTTGCCTCCAAACCTTCCAACCTGGGCTGACCCTCTAATATACTTATTCCTAATTCTGTCCACCCTCGTCACACCCAGTGCAAATCTTAACATCTTTAACTCTGCCACGTCCAGCTCTGACTACTGCCTTTTTGTCAGTGCCACTGTCTCCAACCCATATAACATAGCTGGTCTCACTACCCTCTTGTAGACCTTCCCTTTCACTCTTACTGGTACTCGTCTGTCACTAATCACTCCTGACACTCTTCTCCACCCACTCCATCCTGCCTGCACTCTCTTCTTCACCTCTCTTCCACACTCACCAATAGTCTGAACTGTTGAGCCCAAGTATTTAAACTCATCCACCTTCGCCACCTCTACTCCCTGCATCCTCACCATTCCTCTATCCTCCCTCTCATTCACACACATATATATATATATTCTGTCTTAGTCCTGCTGACCTTCATTCCTCTTCTCTCTAGAGCATATCTCCACCTCTCCAGTGTCTCCTCCACCTGTTCCCTACTCTCACTACAGATTACAATGTCATCTGCAAACATCATAGTCCACGGGGACTCCTGTCTGATCTCGTCTGTCAACCTGTCCATCACCATTGCAAATAAGAAAGGGCTCAGAGCTGATCTTTGATGTAATCCCACCTCCACCTTAAACGCATCCATCATTCCCACCGCAGATCTCACAGCTGTCAGACTATCCTCGCACATATCCTGTACCGCTCTTACATACTTCTCTGACACTCCCGACTTCCTCATACAATACCACAACTCCTCTCTAGGCACCCTGTCATATGCTTTCTCTAAGTTCACAAAGACACAATGCAACTCCTTCTGACGACCTCTGTCCTTCTCCATCAACACTCTCAGAGCAAACATCGCATCTGTAGTGCTCTTTCCTGGCATGAAACCATACTGCTGATCACTAATCATCACCTCCCTTCTTAACCTAGCTTCCACTAATCTTTCCCATAACTTCATGCTGTGACTGATCAATTTAATCCCTCTGTAGTTACTACAGCTCTGCACATCACCCTTATTTTTAAAAATCGGTACCAAAACACTTTTTCTACATTCCTCAGGCATCTTCCCACTTTCCAAGATTTCATTAAACAATCTAGTTAAAAACTCCACTGCCATTTCACCTAAACACCTCCATGCTTCCACAGGTTTCATGGTTCACTATCCGCACATCATCCAACCTTCTCTCCCTCTCTTTCTCTTCATTCATTAGCCCCTCAAAGTACTCTTTCCATCTGCTCAACACAATCTCCTCGCTTGTGAGTACATTTCCCCCATTATCCTTTATCACCCTTACTTGCTGCACATCTTTACTAGCTCGGTCCCTCTGTCTAGCCAATCAGTACAGGTCCTTTTCTCCCTCCTTAGTGTCCAACCTTTCATACAACTCTTCATACGCCTTATCCTTCGCCACCTCTCTCTTTGCCTTGCACCTCATATCCTTATACTCCTGTCTACTTTCTACATCTCTCTGACAATCCCACTTCTTCTTCGCCAACCTCTTTCTCTGTATACTCTCCTGTACTTCCTTGTCCTCCTCCCTCTTTCCAGATGACACACCAAGCATCTTTCTAGCCATCTCCCTTACTAGCTCTGCTGTAGTTACCCAGCTATTCGGTAACTATTCACTGCTACCCAGTGCCTGTCTTAACTCTTCCTTGAACTCCACCTCACAATTACCCTTTTTCAATTTCCACCATTTGATCCTTGGTGCTGCCCTCACACTCCTCCTCCTCTTCTTGATCACCAATGTCATCCTACAAACCACCATCCTATGCTGCCTAACTACACTTTCCCCTGTCACCACTTTACAGTCTCCAGTCTCCTTCAGACTGGCCCTTCTACATAAGATATAATCCACCTGTATGCATCTTTCTCCACTCTTGTATGTCACCCTATGCTCCTCCCTCTTGTTAAAATATGTATTCACCACAGCCATGTCCATCCTTTTCCCAAAATCCACTACCATCTAACCTTCTGCATTCCTTTGCTTAACACCATACCTACCCACCACTTCCTCATCCCCTCTGTTCCCTTCACCAACATGCCCATTGAAATCTGCTCCAATCACCACTCTCTCACCCTTGGGTACAGTCATCACCACTTCATCCAACTCACTCCAAAATTTTTCTTTCTCATCCATCGCACACCCAACTTGTGGAGCATATGCACTAACAACATTCATCATTACACCATCAGTTTCCAGCTTCATAAACATCACTCTCTCTGGCACACTTTTCACCTCCAAAACACTCTTAGCATACTGTTCCTTCAGGATAACCCCTACGCCATTTCTCCTCCCATCCACACCATGATAAAACAATTTGAACCCACCTCCGATACACCTAGCCTTGCTCCCCTTCCATCTGGTCACTTGCACATACAATATAACAACCCTGTCCGTCATATCAGCTAGCTCTCTACCTATACCATCATATTGCCAACATTCAAAGTTCCAACCCTCACTATCACAGTCCAGGCCATTACCTGCCTTCGGGCATGCCTTCCCCCTCTTCTCCTCCTTCGGCCAACAGTAGCCCAATTTCCATCAGCACCCTGTTGGCCAACAGTACTGGTGGTGGTCATTGTTAACTCGGGCCTCGACCGATCTGGTATATATATCTTTACTGTTGTCCGCATGTATGATTTGGCAAAATTTTATGCCTGATGCCCTTCCTGACGCAACCCTCCCCATTTATCCGGGCTTGGGACTGGCGCAAAGAAATGCACTGGCTTGTGCATCCCCAATGGCTGGGTTGGGTTTATTATGTATATATTATCCTCATTAATTTTATAACATAATTTGAAAACTCAAACTTTTCCAAACCTTCATAAGATAAAACCACTCAACTTTGCCAAATGCCTTCTCAGCGCACCACAGAGACTCGGAGCTTCTAGGGTATTCTGTTCCATTTAAGCCCTTCAGGTAAACATTGCCATCCTTAATGTATTATCAAACATTTATTCCCATCCTTCAAATCCACATGGATCACTATTGTTAATTTCAGTGCTAACTTTGCAATCATCTTCATTCATTTTTCTATGTCCATAATCTCACAACAGACATGTATCTCTCCTCTGCCTCTTTATCTTTTTTTTTCAAACTTTATTTACAACAAACACATAAACAGTACAAAGAGCAGTACATGATGCAAAAACAAATGCATTTCAAATCAGCTCATATTAGTTATCTATAATCTTTTAAGGAAAACATGAAAGCCCTAAGCATTAGTTTTATAAATCCTTAATAACATCCAGTTTTAATAGTATTCCGTCAGTTAGACCTCAGCTACATCTTCCCTCCCAAACATCCTCACTGTCATCCTCAAGAACCTTCCTGCTCCCGCCTGACAGAATAGACGAATACAAGGATGGGGGGGTAGGGAAACAAGGCCAGATCATTAAATAAATAAAAAAATCCCTGATAGAAGCTGTCATCTACATAACCCCCTGGACACCCTTAATATCCATGCTGGCCGCCAGCCCTAAGTTGTAGAAAGGCTGAGGGGGGTGGAAGGAGGAGCTGATATACACAGCGATGGGCAGTGATACTAGGCCAGCCAGCCAGAAAGTATGAAGCAAAAAGGTAGGGAAAATAAGTGGCCTAACTGCCTGCCCCAGTCATCATTAATTTCTTTGGCCCTGAATTCACATCAGGTGATACATCAAGTAGTAAAAACATTCCAGCCCAGTGTCACACATGCTGGAAAAGAGCTAACTCTCTACTAATGCATTCAGCTCCCTTTGTTCTGTCCTGGATGAAACATATATGCTGACCAAAGTTATCTGCTTAAATTGCCAATGCCTCAGCATCACAAACATAGCTTTCATGCATAATTCTTAACTGTCCAGATTTTACCGGAATGTCTAGATTTTTGCCACTCCCCCCCCCCCCCCTTTTTTTTTGCTGGTCTCTTCCATGTAAATTTGTGGTTTTCTGGCAAATTATTGAAAACTGAAGTCACTAAGTAGTGACAGACATTTGAATTTCAAACTTTATATCCTTCATAAAATGCAAGCTAACCCATACCTTTTGTTCTATCAACCTCCTAAGCTTATAAGAGCAATAATTAAAATATGTTCCTTATTTTTGGGCCTTTGTCCTCCCATTACTTTTGGCTTTGATAAGATGTGCTAAAAGGTTGAGAGGTATGCCAAATTATCTGTCAAGTCTTTTTATTTAGCAATTAGCTATGCTCTTCTTGAAATTAGAATTAATGTTCCTGTAGGTCTTGCTCCCAGTAACTTGACCAATAACTAACTGTAGCTCTAAACCCCATTTTAGTTAATTTTATATGTTACAAGTCATTCAAAAGCATTCCTTGGTGCCTATCCACATGAGGTTTTGCTTTTATAATGCATGCCAGATTACATGCTCTCTTCACTGCGTCACTTAACTTATTAATGTCCAAACTAAAAATATCCAAATCTCCTAACGTAATATTTGCATTAATGTACTACTCATGATTTCCTCCTTGCATCAGTCTCAGCTAGCTGTATAACCCTCAAACATATTAAAACATCTCTTCTCTCTCTCATGATAAAATTCCATATTCAGTTGAAAATATGTTGCTTCTGTCCTTAGCATGGTCTAACTCTGGATGCACAAACCGTTGCAAAGAAATAAAAGCTATATGCCTTCCTAAATCGGTTAAAACTATCCTTTACAAAGTGAGAGCAGTCGTTCTATATAAACTGCCATAGATTTGGAACCTCTTTCCACTTGTAATTTCAAACCTTATGGTCTCATACATTTCTGAGTTTATCTGTTCTCCTAGAAGTAGTATTGTGGCATTGATTCTCCACTCCAATTAATCTCACAAAAAAAAATCTTATTACTTTAACATTTTACCTTACAGCTTCCAACAAACATACTTGTTCTACATGTGCATATTCTGTTGATTTCAGCACACATGCAATGTCTTTTTTGAATAGTTAACAACAGAGTTAGATTAAACATATTCCAGTTTTCTTGACTCCGTAGATTAAACATATTCCAGTTTTCTTAACTCCAAGTCAGTTTTATTCTTATTTTGTTGTTACTTACAACCCACAAATTTTTTACTGTCATTACGTATTCCAATCTCTTAAGGGCTGCTATGCATTTGCAATCAGAATTCCTTTTACTGTCTCACGTGTTAAGTTTGTATTGCCCTTTTAAGAAACATTTGGCTTTTCCACAGTCCCCAAAATATCCAGGACACATCAGCAGCAGTCTAGACTCACTCAATAGGCTTCTGCTGCTGCTGCCAGGGAAGACCTGATGACATCTAATAGGATTTCTTTGATCCACCAATCAAATCATTGTTATTCATCCTTTCACTAGCTGCAGATGTTTGCTTTGTTTTTGTATTTTTATTTAGTGAACTGCCAGAGGGTTTCTCTTCTCTTTGTCCCTGTTCTTTCCTTAAAGAGAGAAAGGGTTTCTGGTGACCATTCTCTCAGTCCAATATCATCTTTCATATGCACATCCTGGTCTTTACTGTGAAGACTCTCAGGCTGTCCTATCTTAGTTCTTTGGTGTTTTTTATGTCTCCTGATGTCTTAAAGTCTAGGGATAATTTTACTCCGTAGACTAAAGCATTTTAAAATAAGCTGGATACAATATCCTAAATTGTATTTGCTTCCCTATACTGCCTCATGTCACGGTTGAACACATTTCTCTTCCTTCTGATTGCTGAAAAATCATTGTCAACATAAATACTAGTATTGTTTATTTTCAAATTCTTTTCCATTATCCATAGCTTAGCAAGTATTTGATCCCTCACCTCTAAAACTGAAGTTCTGTCAGCATTGTCTTAGCTGCTCCTTTTCATTGCAGTACTGTGGACAACAACTTGATGAGCTGAATCTGAAACAGCTCACTCACTGGGATATCAGTCTAGTTGTGGAAGAGCTCTCTCAAGTGCTAAACAGTAATCACTTCCCACTTTTTCTGGTATTCCAGCAAACCTTGGGTTATGACTTCTGGATCTGTCTTCTGTCCATTTAGTTTCTGCTTTGACTCCTCTTATTTTGTTTCCACAGCAGCTAGTAAGTTTGGTTTCTACAGAGTCCACTATAAGTTGAGTGTGCCTGAATGACTTGTCTACATATTCTCTACTTCTTCTTTATAGTTAGTAGAAATATAATTCTTAACATACCTTGCACTTTGAGAACTTATGCATAGCTTTCATCGATTTTATCTTCACTTGTCATTTTGTGTCATCTCTGAGTCTGTTTCTTCCACATTGTAATAATGTGTCCCTAGCCATGTGGTAAAGTTGCTTTTCAACAGTTTTGATTAAGTTTTGTTTTTCTGAGTATGATTTTTGCTGTTCCTTTCTGTGTGGCATAAATCCACTGTAGTAAAAAACCTCTTCTGTTTACTATTTATTTTAAAGGACACCAGCAATTCCATGATAGGAAAGGGAGACTAAAAATAGCACCGCTAACTACAAGATGCCATACTGGGTTTCCCTGACATCTATATTTGTCCTTATCCTTACTCAGCTGACTCATACTGTCTTGTAACTAAAAATTTCAAAACAGGCGGAAAGACTCAGAAGATACGAAGATAAATATAAGGGAAAAGCACAAAATAAGCAATTTACTGATGACCCAAAAAAGTTTTATAGAGAATTAGGAAATAAGGTAAAAGGAATTGATAGACTGCCGAAAAAAGAGGAAGTAGATACATTTTGGAGAAGTATCTATGAAGATCCTGTGGAACATAATAAAGATGCTAAATGGATAGAAGAAGTAAAAGAAAGAATAAGAGTTCAAAGATACAGGATATGAAATGGGGTGAAATAACAGCCAGAGAGATTGAAACAAATTTGAGAAAAGCCTCTAACTGGAAAACCCCAGGTCCAGATGTAGTACCTAACTTTTGGCTTAAAGTATTAACTTCTTTATATGAGGATCTAGCCATGAGTAAGAACTATTTATATGCACACCCCGAACAGACACCGCACTGGTTAACAACAGGAAAAACAATGCTCTTACTTAAGAGTGAACTTGCAAGCTACCCTAAAAAATTATAGACCAATAACTTGTCTTCCGACAACGTATAAACCATACACGGGGATTGACGCCGACAGAGTTTATAGTCATTTAGAAGAAAACTCAATTATGGCAGTAGAACAAAAGGGCAATAAAAGAAAGTCATATGGAATAAAGGATCATTTGTTGTTAAATAAAGTTATAGTGGAGAACTGTAAGAAAAGGAAGAATCGAAATATGGCATGGATTTACTATAAAAAGCATTTGATAGTATCCCACATTCATGGATAAAAGAGTGCTTAAAAATGTATAAGGTACATCCAACACTGATTGAGTACATTACAGTAACCATGAAACAGTGGCAGACCACTTTTCAATTAAGCCATGATAAAGGACAGATTATTATCCCAGGGTTAAAAATCCAAGGGAGGATATTCCAGGGTGAATCCCTGTCACCGTTGCTATTTTGCCTTGCCATTAATCCAGTAAGCTGTTTACTTAACAGCTTAGGTCATGGCTATAATTTGGCTTGTAGAAAACAACAAAGTCTAATGACTTATCCTCTTCTCTTTGTCGATGATTTAAAATTATATAGCTCATCAAATGAGGAACTGAAAGCACAGCTGCAGGTTGTCAAAACTTTTTCAGATGATATTGGAATGTCATTTGGTCTTGATAAATGTGCAAATGCAACCTTTAAAAAAGGAAAATTGCAGCACCAGGAAAACATCAGTTTGGGACAATAATGTGATGTAAAAGAACTTGAGCAAGAGAGGGTGTATAAATACTTGGGAATTGATGAAGGATCATCAATAAAACGTACAAATGTGAATAAAGCTTAGTAAGGAGTACTTTAGAAGACTTAAATTAATCCTGAACACAGCATTGACACCTAAGAATAAGATCCAAGCTATAAATCAGTTTGCTCTTCCTGTACTAACTTATAGTTTTGGAGTGATTGACTGGCCCCAAAAAGTGTTGGATAGATTGGATATTAAAACAAGAAGGATGCTTCATGCTCACGGAATTATTTATAAAAATCAGTGTATACCAAGATTATATATTCCCCCTGAAGGACGGATGGGCCTCCTTGAAATTGATTACATGTATAGATCTGCAATCGTGGGACTCCACACATATTTACTGACCTCACAAGATCCAAATGTGGTGAAAGTTTTGAAACATGAGGAGAATAAATCTAAGGTGATATATCTGCTTAATTTAACAAAAGCATATCGATGTCAAGCAGGAATGGAAATCAAACCAGAAGTTGATAAAAACCAAGCAGCAACTGAATGTGCTAAAAAACAAAAGAAAGAATATAAGGTGAAGGACCAGATGAGAAGGCAAGAAATGTGGATAAAACATAAATATAGTTGCAAGTATAGAAAACTTCTGGAACAGCCTCATGTTGATCAAGAAAGAATGCAGGAATGGTTAAGGAGAGATGAATTTACATCAAGAAATGAAAGGTTAATATTGGCAGCCCAAGACAGTAGGCTACGTAAACGCTGGTTTACTAAGTCCATTGAACATGTGGGATAAACAGACATATGTACGTTTTGTGGAACCGAACTGAAAACAGTCACACATCTTATTGCTGGTTGTGACAGTCTAATGGCATAGGGACTGTATACTGAAAGGCACAATAATGTGGCTAGATTGTTACACTGGAGATTGTGCAAACATTATGGTATCGAAGTGGCTGAATAACACTGGAAACATGAGCCACAGAGAATCATACAAAATGATGAAGTTTACATCACATGGGATCACCCAATACCAACAGTCCAAAAGACAGATGTTAGAAAACCAGATGTAGTGGTCCAAGGAAAGAAGACAAAAGTAGCATTGATCATTGAAATCACCACACCTAGTGACTACAGTGTCTTGCGTACAGAGACACACAAAGTCATAAAATACCTCGAATCGCCACACCTAGTGACTACAGTGTCTTGCATAAAGAGAGACACAAAGTCTTAAAATACCTCGATCTGCTGGCAGAAACAAGAGCCATGTGGAAGAAAGATACCGTGACAGTTCCAATAGTAGTAGGAGCAACTGGTCTTATAAAAAAGAATTTACAATCGTATTTAGATATGTTACCAATTCATGTAATACCATATGAATTGCAGAAGGAGTCATTACTGGGCACATTGCGGGTGCTGCGAAGAGCACTTTTGGCTAACATCAAAGAGTGAAACAATGCTAATTTCATGAACTTTAATCGTACTTTGACTTAGGAATGGGGTTCATTCTCGTCATGGTATTAGAAACCCAAAAGACCTGGAGAAATTAAAAAAGACAGAAATCTTATAACTTAAAGTGACTGTTGTGGGTCAGTAAACATTTGGATGCCATAAGAGAAAAATATTAAAAATAATTCTGGGAACAGCAAATAAAACTTCAGATTCCTTAGTGTACATTCCCTCATGACCACAGCAAACTGCCTATTGCTTGCTAGTTTGAAAATAAAATCTGTCATCAAAAAGCACCTTTTCTTTGTTTTCACAGTTACTCCCCCTGTCTTTCTAGCAGATATAGCATTTTGTCTTTCATTTGCTAAGTTTCAAAGCTAGCCAGGACACACTGTGGTTATCTTGGTTCTCTCTCTTCTCGGTTGTTCTATAGATTTTGTGAGCTGTTTCCACTTGAATTTGCATTGCATGTAGCCCAGTTATTGTTATGAATATAGGACTCACAAGTCAGTCCTTTCTCCCTTATTGGGACTTCATATCAGTTTGTTTCTCCTTTAGAATTCCCATTTCATTCACCGCATTTTCACAAGTGCCCCACAAATCAGTGTGTTCTTTTCTAAGTTCATCAACGGCATCCACATGAGAGTGTGGTTTGGCTTTATTGGCCTGAATGTACCCACAAAGACTTAAAAAATAAAAACATTTTAGGCATTCAGAAGCAATGTTGCTGAAACACTTGTATGTCATTAACGGTCATTTGCATATTTTCTGTTGGCCTCCCCTACAGGAGGTTTAAGGTATCACACAGTGAAGAATCTACCTTGGCTGGGTCTTCCTTGACATTTTTGCTAAATGGTTTGTCTGTGTGACATTTTTACCCTTTGGTTTGGAAGTTAATAGCCATGGTCATTTCTGTTTCACTCTTATCTGTTAACACAGTACATCCAATCAGTTGAATACTGACTCTTTTAGCCAGACAATGAAAAGTGACTTTGATATCTATAAGATGAGCTTCCACATCCACCACCCTCTTGGTTGCTTCACTTCAGACCCAACAGGCCATTGTTCACCCTGCTCCATTCTTGCATTCCTCTTTCATCAACATATTATCATTTTTCCAGTGATGCTTCCCTTCTTCTTGCTCTTCTTTCCACCTTTTGTCATGTACATTCACTAAAGTACAGTTTTGTACCTACCATAAATGTAGATGTTCGAGGATCCACATTGCTGCAGTCCTAACTATTGGGTAGTCCGCTGTCCAGTCGGCCCGAATACCAAAGTATATGGCTGACGTCGGTCAGGGCGCATTAGACTGACGTCAGTACGTCAGGGTACTAATGCGCATGACCGACGTCATATCCTCAGTCTTTTCTTGCCCCAGATGTCAGAAGACCCTGAAAAGATAAGGCCAAAAACCAAAAACTCCCAACAAACCTGCACCAAAATATATATATATACAAAATATACAAAATTAGCAGAATATAACCTCACCTACACAACCACCCCTAAACACAGAGGGGAAGGAGGGAGGGTAAATTGGACTGCAGCAATGTGGATCCTCGAACATCTACATTTATGGTAGGTACAAAACTGTACTATGTTCTTCATTCCACATTGCTGCAGTCCTAACTATTGGGTAGAATCCCAAAGCAGAGGTAAGGGAGGCTGGCAAATCATAAGGAAGCAGGAACTGACAACATGCCCTGCAAAATAGCTGTGGCAAAACCAGCCCTAGACTTAGAGTAGAGAGGAAGGTGATAATGCTTAGAGAAAGTATGCACTGAACTCCAAGTAGCTGCCTCCAAAATATCCTTAGTTGCCACCCCCTCAGAAATGCTGTTGAAGTGGCAGTAGCCCTAGTGGAATGAGGCCTAATCCCAGCTGGAATCTCCTTGCCATGATGGGAATAACAAAATGTAATGCAACACCCAATCCATCTAGAAATAGTTTGTTTTGACACAGGCTTGCCCTGAGAACTCAAAGCAAAAGAAACAAACAACTGCTGAGACTGCCTAAAATCCTTAGTCCTGCTCAAATAATAACGCAATTGCCTGTGTACATCTAAAGTGTGCAAAATCTTTTCCCCTTTATTTTGGGGATCTGCATAAACGTAGGCAAATGAATAGTTTGGTTTAAAGCCACACTAGAAACCACCTTAGGCATAAAGGAAGGATTAGTACGTAAAGATACTCTATCCTTATGAAAATCAAAAAGGCTCCACTGCCATAAGGGCCTGCAACTCAGAAACCCTTCTTGCAGAAGTAATGGCCAACAAAAAAGCAGTCTTCCATGACAAGTATTTCAATTCAGTAGTAGCCGCAGGCTCAAAGGTTGTAGAGTAAGTTTCTCCAACACAAAATTGAGATCCCAAGCAGGAGTAGGAGCTCTGGGGGTCTTATATTCTTTGCCCCTCTAAGAAATTGCTTGAACAAAGGATGCGAAAACAGCGGTGGGTCACAATCATAGTGAGCTGAGATTGCTGCAGCATGAATCTTAATGGAAGAGAAAGACAAACCTTTGTCCAATAACTCAGTAAGATATTGAAGAGCCACACTCAAATTTGGCTCAGAAATCTCCAAATTGTTTGCTGCACTCCAAAATAAAAATCTCTTCCATTTTTCTGCGTACACTTTCCTTGTACTAGGTCTCCTGGCTTCCATAATCACATTTAAAACTTGTTGAGGAAGTTGAGATCTGCTGTCTTTCAAAACAGAATATGCCAGGCTGTTAGATGAAGAGAGTGAAGCTTGACATTGAGCAGGTGACCTTCTCTCTGAGACAACAGGTGTGGAATCAAGGGTAAAGGCCATGGAGGCTTCTTTACCAGACTCCTCAGTAATGGGTACCAGTGCTGCGAGGCCAATCTGGAGCTATTAAAATCATCCTTGGCTTGTCTTGTCTGACCTTTAGAAGCACCTTTGGAAGAAGAGGCAGAGGTGGAAACGCATACACATGAAGATTTTTCCAACTGAAAGAAAGAGCATCCACTTTCCAAGCTGTGTGATGAAACCTCTTTGTGCAAAACTTTGGCAGCTGGTAGTTTAGTGGAGAAGCGAACAGATCTATGTCTGGAGTTCCCCAGGACACTGTCAACTTTTGAAATACATGAAGATCCAGTTTCCACTCGTGGGGATCCATGATTTGTCTGCTTAACACATCTGCTAAGGAGTTCTGTGCTCCCGGCAGAAACCTTGCCTGAAGAGTTAGTTGCAAGCTGAGCGCAGTCTCCCATAAAATCATTGCTTGCCTGCACAATGGGTAAGAATGTGTTCCCATTTGTTTGTTGATGTACCACATGACAGTTGTGTTGTCTGTTAGAATCAACACCTGCCCTGGAAGAAGTAACTCCTTGAAAGCCATTAATGCAAACTGGACTGCTAACATCTCCTTCATGTTGATATGTAGATGCTGTAGTCTGGCAGGCCACTTGTCTTGTATCCACTTTCCATTTAGATGAGCTCCCCAAGCAATGTCTGAGGCATCTGTCGTTAGAATTTGACTCGCCTCTGGGCCGGTCACAGAGAGTCCCTTGTTTAGGTGACATTCCTGAGCCCACCACAAAAATTCCTTTTGAATGCAAGGTATTATTTGAATGACAGTGTCCAAATCCTGGCAGTGCTGTGTCCATACATTTTTGAGATACCATTGTAGCTTCCTCATATGCAGTTTGGCATTGGGAAGCACCAGAATACAAGATGCCATGAACCCTAAGGCTTGAAGGACTGTCCTTGCAGTCAGCCCGGACTGAAGAGATAGTTGATGGAAGTAACTGGAAAGATTCTTTTGTTTGTCCGGGGTTAAAAGGCCATCTGGGCTGCTGTATTCAGTCTCACACCCAGAAAGCACATGTCTCGAGAGGGTACTAGACTGGACTTTATTTCGTTCACAGAATACCCTAGGCATCTTAGCACTGCTATGACATATTCCAAATGCTGTAGAAGGTCTTCCTTTTCTTGAGCCAGAATCAGGCAATCGTCCAAGTAAGGATAGATTTGAATTCCTTTTAGCCTGAAGTAAGCTATCACTGGAGCCAGAACCTTTGTGAATACTCTGGGCAGTAGATAAGCCAAAGGGCAATGCAGAGAACTGATAATGAGAATTTCCAGCTCAAACGCAGATACTTTCTGCAACTTAGTCTTATAGGCACATGAAGGTAAGCTTCCTTGAGATCTAAAGTTACCATCCAGTGATCTTTGCCCAGCAGAGGTAAAAGCTGTTGTAACGTCAACATTTTGAACTTGGGAATGTCCAGATAAGTGTTGAGGATAGATAAATCCAAAATTGGTCTCCACGTGTTCCCCTTCTTGGTACTAGGAACAGGCGAGAATAAAATCCTAGGCCCCTTTCTGGCACAGGAACCGGCTGAATGGCCCCTATTTGGAGTAACAGAGAAATTTGCTTGTGAGCCTCTTGTCTTTGTAGAGGAGGAATGTCTGGCATGCCTTTGAAAGGAGGCAAGGTATGGAAATAAAACCTGTAACCGTGGTGAATGATATCCAGAACCCATCTGTCTTGGGTAATTAAATCCCAATTTTCTTTGAAAAGAGACAGTCTTCCTCCCAACGGTGCTGCCAGGCGAGAATGAACTGGCAGCTGAAAGGCAGGTCATTGGGTCTGCTTACGAAAGGACTGACCCCTGCCCTCACCAGAAGTCTGAGGAGGGGAAGCCCCTGTCCTAGGCCTAAAAGAACCCTGAGCTCTGCCCCTACCACGTCTAGACCTACCCCTAGACTGGGAATCATAAGCAGGATAAGTCCATCCCTTAGCAGGCCAATTTCTACTAAACTGGAGGCTGCACCTGCAAAAATCTTTAACAGTTTGCATAGACTTAGCCTTGTCCTCCATTTTCTTCAAAACTGCTTCTACAGGCGAACCAAACAACACATCAGACTGCAAGGGAGCATCCAAAATCCGTGTCTTAACATGCTCAGCTAAATTCTGATCTCTCAACCAGGCGTGCCTACGAAGAACAGAACCAGTGGCAGCCACCCTGGAGGAGGCCTGCACAGCATCAAAACCACATTGCAAGGAATGTTTACCCACCTGTTCAGACACATGAACTAAATCCTGCAACTCTTTACACTCAATACCTTCCGCCAGAGCATCCACCTTAGATTTCAACTGTGAAAGAAGATAATTCTGATATTTTAACATGTGAAACTGACAATTCAACGCCCTCATGGCTAAAGTGGAAGAAGTATACACTTTCTTTCCCCATCTATCCAAAGCCCTTGCCTCTTTATCAGGAGGGACAGGATTTTTAACAACTGAGGCCTTCACACCTTTAGGCCCCTGAGAGACAGTTTCGGGTCTGCCCTAGGACTCTTAAAAGATACTTATGAGCTTCAGGCACCCTATAATACCTATCCGGTTTAACTGGGGCAGGAGGCAAAGAATCAGGATTCAGGAAGCCTCTGCAAAAACATCTTCCACCACATTCAAAACAGGAGGTATAGCTAAAGGCCTATGCTGGGGTAAAACAAGAATTCCCTAAGCCTTTTCCTGGAATCAGAGAAATCTTGACCTTCCCATTTAAAATGCTCCCTCATGGAATGCAGAGTCTCTGAAAATGAAAAATCCTCAGGAGGAGAAGCTGAAGGAGTAGAATCATCCACATCAGAATCAGAATAAGGAGGGAACTCCTGCAAGTCTTCAGCCGAAGACTCAGAAGCCTCCGAGCATTGCTCAAAACTCTCAAACTCAGGTTCCACCCTAGGCCTCTTATCAGGAGGGGGCATAGAACCCCTTATCATAGTAATCAAATCCTCTGCCATTTTAAGCATATGTTTCTTAGGCAAAGACCCTGAAGCACTAGGAGAAACCCCCACTGAAGAAAAACTCGGCCTGCCCCTCAAAGAAGCCTTGGAAACAGAAGGGGAGGCTCTAACCACCTTAGGAAGAGAGGGAAGAACAGCCACCTGAGAAGCCCCCTCAGCCTGGCCTACTTCCTGAGAGGATACATCCTGTAACAGTAAAGTCTCTCCCTGAGACTGCAAAGAAACACCTGGCAAAACCTCCGGCTCCACTGAGCCCTCTAAAGAACCGACGTCTGGGACTGTCGGTTCTTCCACTCTAGGCTTTGCTGTTTTGTCCTTGCGTTTTTAGCGAAGCCCGCCGGAGCATCCGGCGGCATTTTATAATTACAACGCTTCCCAAACACTAACCTGGCACAGTCTAACCTTCTCTTAATAGTGCGTTTGTTAAATCTAGCACAAGAGCGGCATCCAACAACGTCGTGCTCAGGCCCTAAACAAGGTATACACAAAGTATGGTAATCCCTATGAGGTATCTGTTTCCCACAAGAAATACAGTTATTCACTTTTCTGACATCGGTTAAATACTGAGGCAAGAAAAACCAAAAACCAAAATATTCCCCAAAGTACTTAGCCAACTTTGATTCGGTCTGAAACTCTGGCTTCAGAAACTTTCAGAACGCCAACCTGCACTCGCAAAATTGCTTCTGCATCGGACCATGCGGCAAAAAAGACTGAGGATATGACGTCGGTCATGCGCATTAGTACCCTGATGTACTGGCGTCAGTCTAATGCGCCCTGACCGGCGTCAATATATACTATACTACTGGTATTGGGCGGGCCGACTGGACAGCGGACTACCCAATAGTTAGGACTGCAGCAATGTGGAATGAAGAACATCTTACATTTATCTCTCCCTACTAACTCCTAGTTCTCCAGCTATCTCTCTACCCACCAGCAATCAGTTAAATGGCTCTCTGCACTATCCTCCCCTCTCACTGTACAAATGGGAGTCCCCCAAGGGTCCATACTTGGACCACTAATATTTAATATTTTCACCAATTTGCTCAACTCCTCTTGTCCCCAGTCATCTCTTGTGCAATATGCTGATGACTCAACTGTTATAACCATTGCTGGCAACCCAACTGACCTCCACTCAACTACCCAGGCATCCTTCCACACCACTGAGACTTGGCTTAGTGATAACAAACTAATACTTAATCCAAAAAAAAGACTATGCTCTTACTCTTCCTCCCTAAAAATATCACCGCACTCAAAAGTACATTTACCATCTTATCCTGCAACAATACTGTCAACTCAGATGAATCTAGTACTAAATTGCTAGGTGTTACAATAGATGATCAGCTTAAGTCTGATCTCCATATTACTAACTCGGTAAAAAGAGCTCATCAGAAACTTGGACACCTTTTCCGTGGTAAGAAATACTTTAACACTGCCTAAATAACTCTCTCCCAGGCTTTATTACTCCCAACACTCCTGTACAGCTGCCACATATTCACAAACCTAAATTCTACACTTATTTCCAAACTTGAAAATACCTATAATAAGATCGCCAGATTTACAGCTAACCAAACCTACAAGTCACACCACTGCTTAGCACTACAGCAACTAGACTGGCTAGAATTCTCTCAGCTGCTCCAACTATACCAACTACAAATCATCCACTCTATCTACCCTCCTTCTGCCCCAGCCTCTCCACTGTCATATCCAAATATTCCCCTGCTAGGATGCTACACAGCTCAAATCAAGAATTATTAGACATCTACAAACCCAAAACCAAAATAGGCTGCCTTCTCTATAACTATAACCCAGCTACATCCTGGAGCCAACTCCCCTTGGAAATAAAATCCCTCCAGCATAGCAAAAGTTTCAAATTAGCCACAAGGAAATACCTAAAAACAAAGTGGTCTTGCCACTGTAGCCAACCACCATCATTTCACCACCTCACTCTTAATGTATCTCTAACACTATTCCCCTGCCTCTTCTACCTCTTCCCTTCCTCTGTCTCCAACCACTCTTAATTCTTACAGTCTCAAAACAACCTACCTGTCTAGCCTGTCTCCTATACTCTACCTCCCCTACATCTTCGACTAGCCATTCTTACTTTCCTTTCTTGTTTCCAAACTCCTATACAACTAGATCCTACCCACTTTAAATAAGCATCTGCGTAACTATTAGCTCATTTTGCTCTAAGCAGCTTAAATAA
Organism: Protopterus annectens; assembly: GCF_019279795.1. Taxonomy (NCBI): domain Eukaryota; kingdom Metazoa; phylum Chordata; order Ceratodontiformes; family Protopteridae; genus Protopterus; species Protopterus annectens. The sequence continues at coordinate 805,448,345 of NC_056737.1, read as the reverse complement.
TATTGTAACTAGTCACATTTTCTTCTGCTAATTGTTTAAAACCTTGTTTGTAACGGTTTACTATCATATACACGAAATGTACTCGGTCGACTGTTCACATGGTCGACCGAGATTGTGCGAAATTCACAATGTCGAACACCAGAATTGCCGAAATACATGTCGACTGCTACCTAGGGGTGGGTTTTAATATGGGTCGAGATAGGGGCAAATGTGTATTTCAGCAATATCAGTGTTCGACATTGCCTACGGTCGACATTCTGATGTTTGAACGAAGTGGCGTCGACCGACTTCACTTCGAATAAATGATAGTAAACCGTTTGTAACAACACACATACTTGTCTGCCAATTGTTAATACTCTGTATAATTGAATTGCCTGAGGAGCTTTTTCTCTCCAGGTCTCTGCTTGTAAGATCCTATAGCCGATTGTTACTACTAGGTTACTAAAAGTTAATAAATTGTTTTCTAGTCCTGAGGAGCTTTTCTGCCCGGGTCTCTGCTGAAAATGAGCCAAAAGCTCAGCCAAACCCGGTTAACAAATGTAAAATAAAAATAAACAATACATGTAACTGCATTTCTAGCAAATTAATGCTCTTATTTTACTTACAGTTAATAGTAGTACAACTGTTTACACTGTCTGTTGAGTTTATGTGCACAGCACCCAAGAAAAGTGCCTACATTCCACAACACTATCACTGATAGCCCTCTGGGCTGTGATGTTTTTGGACATGTATGCGTGTACATTGTATATTTTTACCATTTTAGTGGTCAGGATAAATTAGCCAAACTGTAACCTTGTGCAGCAATTCTGTATGCATAGTGCAATGTTATAAAAATAAAATGCCCTAATAATTGTGTGTGTGTGTGTGTGTGTGTGTGTGTGTGTGTGTGTGTGTGTGTGTGTGTGTGTGTGTGTGTGTGTGTGTGTGTGTATTTGTGCAAGTTACAGTAAAAGCTAGGTGAGCTAGTTTTTTAGGTCTGCCACAAGGTGCTGTTCATAGCTATACATACTAAGTATTTATTGAGACTGCCTTGTATGCCCAGTTCACCACACTGTCTCACTAGCACCATGGCATAGAGGGAAAACGCCCTGACTATGGCCAGGGCATCTTGAATTAATTTAGCAGTTCAGGTGTTTTTATGGTGTTAGCAAGGAAAGATGGGCATGTTCACCCTGCATGGGAGAATGAGGTTGAACAGGACACTTATAGCCGCAGTCCCTTGAATGAGGGGCACTGTTGCATTAGGCATCCAGGGTGAGGTTAATGTTCAGCAAGCCATTATTTGGTGGTAGCCCTCATTAGTAAGGTTATAGGACTCACAGAGGACAGAAAAGTATTGTGAGTCCCTCTGGAGATGCTGGTAGCCTTTCCCTGCTAAAAGGGAGTGGGGATGGTGGTCAGGAACTTGCACAAATGTTGTCACTGCCAAGATGCCAGTGAACGCACAAAATCTCCATTATCTTCCTGAGTAATGGCCTCTCTAGGTAGCTCTCATCCTAGCAGATCTGAGGACTCCCTGCTGTTAGGCAAGGAATGGGGTCATGTCTGATGAGTGGAGGCTTGATGGTCAGTAGATAGGGGAAGCACCTACGGAAAATAAATAAATCATTTGTTGCAGAGCTTCCTCGTGTAATAGTGTTGCCATGCAATATAATACAAATCCACATGTACACTGTGCATTGTATCTGTTTGTTGGTAGCATCACAAGTCATATCATTTTTCCCATATTGATGGGACACCATAATCTTATCTGCTTAACTCTTACCTGACATAAATAAAAAAGAAGTTATGTACTCACTATAACGTTCCATGTTTGTAGTCCATCTCGCCCTTCAGTCTTACACATGGGTTCAGAACTTTTCAGCCTTTTTGCAAGCTCAAAGTCTTCTGGTTGACTCGTGGCTAGGTAGGTATCGCATGGTGCACCAGTACAATCCCCAGATCTTGTTTGCTGCTAAGAGAAATAATAACAAACCATACAGAAAGAACCCAACAATAAAAATGTCTCCAATCAATAATAATAACAATATTTTTCTATCTCCAGATCCGTCCAGGATGGGGGTAGGAGGGTGGGTTCGTAAGAATGAAGGGCGAGATGGGCTATAAACATGAAATCGTATGGTGAGTACATAACTTCTTTATGTTCTGTAGTCCTATCTCACCTTCATTCTTACACATGGGACAGTGTCCCTAGCACCTTATTCTTGGGTGGCTCAAGAAAAAATACTCCTGAGTACTGTGGAGCCAAAGGATGCTCTACCCCTGGAGGTCAAATCCAATTTGTAATGAGTAATAAATGTGCAAGGGGTAGCCCAAGTTGCTGCTGCACAGATATTATCAAGTGGGACCCTGGCTTGAAAGGCTGCAGAGGTAGACTGAGATCTCGTAGAATGAGCCTTAATTTTGAAAGCTAAAGGCCTACCATCAGAAGAGTAAATGTAAGCTATACAGCAAGAGATCTAATTAGTGAGGGTCACTTTGGAAACTGGTAGACCTAATCTGGAGTCGGAGAAGGAAATAAATAATTGGTCTGACTTCCTGAATTCCTTAGTCCAGTGCAAATAAAAGCGGAATTGCCTATGAACATCCAACTGATGAAACCTGTATTCTGCTGCGTTGGAATGATTAGGGAAGAACACTGAAGTTCTATGGATTGGTTCAAAGTATTATGGGAACAGACCTTGGGGACAAAGGATGGATTAGTACGAAGAGATACTCTGTCTTTGTGAAATATCAGATAAGGGGGTTTGATAGACAGTGCTTGTAACTCTGACCCTCGTCTAGCAGATGTGATTGCCACCAGGAACAAAGTCTTCCAAGACAGAAATTTCAAAAGTGACGAATGAGATGGCTCAAAGGGTGGAGACGTTAATTTGGATAGCACAAAATAGCAACCAGTTCCTGAAGGGGAGGTCTTAACAAAGTGCCACCTTTAAGGAAGGTCTTGCATAATCTATGTGACATCAGATTAGAATCTTGTAGACCTAGATGAAAATTAGAAATCGCTGCCAATTGAACCCTGATTGTGGCAGCCGCAGATCCCTGGTGGAAAAGTTCAGACAAGAATTCCAAAACCACTGGAATAGAAGCAGTATAAGGGTCAACATTCTTTTCCTCAGCCCAGATAGCGAACCTCCTCCATTTACTGGAATATAATTTCCTAGTGGAGGGTTTATGAGAAAGACGTAAGGATATGAATCACAGAGGGTGAGAAGTCGTGAAGCCTGACTAGGGATGGAACTGGAGCAGCCAAGCTGTCAAATTGAGGGTGTGTCGGCTGGGGTGAAGCGAGCCTGACATGTGCGTCAAGAGATCTGGCACTGGGTCCAGAGTCCATGGATCGTCTAACAGGTGAGGCCCGAAGAAAGGGAACCAAACTTGTCGAGGCCACTAAGGAGTAATGAGAATCAGTTTGCTTCCCAGCTGTTTTGCTTTCTGAATCACCTTGGATGTTCATCGTGTTTCACTGTTGCAGTCATTACTCTTGGGTTATCCTGCTGGCAGGCTACCCACAGTCGGCCTGAATTCCAAAGTCCTGGTCCGGCATCAGTTGCTGTCGCCTCTTCCCTGACATCAGTGTGCCAGGGGTATAAAAGATGCAGCCAATGCCATTTTCTTCAGTCTTTCTTGCCGCGCGGTGCCCGAAGCAAAAGCAGTTCGCAAGTGTCGCTCGGCCGACTACTGAGATTTTCAAAATCGAATTTCAGATCCAAAGTCTTCATTAAAGCTAAGTACCCCGTTGGGGAAACATTTTTCTTGCTCCAGACCGATGTCAGAAAAAGTTAACAATTGTATTTCTTGTGGGAAGCAAATACCTCATAAGGATTTTCACTCTTACTGTATTCCTTGCCTAGGCCCTGACCACGACGTTGCTTGTTGTCGGTTTTGTGCTAGATTTAACCAACGCACTATAAAGCGTCGGTACAATTTTGCATTTCATTACTTCGGCTGAAGATTCAATTATACTATTCCATCGGAGCAACCGGCGACCGGAATTTCTAAAAATCGCAAGGATAAAGACAGACAGGCATCCGAGGTCCAAAACCAATGATGAGGCTTCCGCTAAGCTAGTCGTCGGTTCGCCGGTTCTCAGTGAGGCGCTTTTGCAGCCCCTGACGCCCACTACCTCAGAGCCACAGGCCACTTCTGACTCCCACTTGGAGCCGACTGGGCCTCTGGAAACTCAAGGTATTGGATCCTCGGAAACTATTCCCTTAGATGGGTCCGGAGCCGCTGTGCAGGCATTGGCTTCTGAGGGTGTTTTCAGACCAACTCAGTTATATGTAAAGCCATCTTCAGCTTCCAAGCCAAAGACTGAAGCAGCTCTAAAGACAAAGAAACAAGTACAGCATTCTCCAGGACAGGCTTCCATGCCTAAAAAACAAATGCTCAAAATGGCCAAAGACCTTATTACCTTGATCAGGGGTTCCCATCCCCCTCCTGCTAAGAGGCCTAGGCAAGAGACAGAATATGACTCTTCAGATCAGGTTTCCATTTCCTCTGATTCCTCCTCTGATCAGGAATACTCTCTTCCTCCCTATGAGGATTCTGATGCTGAAGAATCTATTCCTTCAGCTTCTCCTCCAGAAGATTTCTCCTTTGGGGAAACCCTGCATACCATGAGGAAGCACTTTCATTGGGAGAGCCAGGATTACTCAGAATCTAAGAAAAGGCTCAGAGATTTTCTTTTACTTCCTCAGCACAGGCCCCTTGCTATTCCCCCTGTTCTGGACATTGTAGATGATGTTTTTTCAGAGTCCGGCCTGTCTCCAGACTCTATGCCTCCTGCACCGGTTAAGCCAGACAGATACTACAGGGTCCCAGATTCCCATAAATTTCTTTATAAAAACCCTGCTGCTGACCCAGAAACCATATCTCAGGGTCCTAAGGGGGTCAAAGCTTCCACTGCTAAAAACCCTGTCCCATCTGATAGGGATTCAAGGGCACTGGACAGATGGGGAAAAAAGTTTACACTTCTGCTACTTTGCCTGTAAGGGCCTTAAATTGTCAATGTCATATGCTTAAATATCAGCAATACCTAATGTCACTCTTAAAACAGAAAATGTTGACTAACTCTGAATGTCCTGAAAACAAGGAAATGCAGGATTTATTGCATGCAGCTGAACAAGTGATTAGGATTAGGAGGCATGCTTGGTTAAAGGAACAGAATCTGCCTGATCATGTTAAAGTAAAATTATTAGATGCTCCATTACAGCATGATACTTTGTTTGGTGTTAAGGCAGAAGAGATGTTGAAGAAAATGGAGGATAAAGCGAAATCTATGCAGACAGTTAAGGATTTCTTACAGGAACTGGCCTTCAAAAAATTGGTCCTTTCCAGTCTCAGACAGGCCACAAAGAGGCAGGTACAGACGCCCCAGAGGCAGATCCCAGCCACAAAGCTCACACAGGCCTAAGCAATGGGGTGCTTCTACCTCCAAAAGCAGAGAAGACAAATCTCAACCTTATAGGAAACAGTCCCAATGATTTTCCTCTACTAGTACCAAGCACTTACAAGCCCCCTTTGGGGGAACACTGGCACTTTTTTCACAAAACTGGCACATGATTACCCAGGACAAATGGGTCTTGAATATAGTGTCTCAGGGCTACAGGTTCCACTTTCACACCCTGCCAAAGACAAGAGGCATGCCAGACCTGCCACACAATCAATGGGCAGAGGCACAAAAGCAAGTTTTATCCCTCATGGACATGGGGGCCATTCAATGAGTACCATTACAGGAGCAGGGACATGGATTTTACTCACAACTTTTCTTGGTACCCAGAAAGGACAAAGCCTGGAGACCATTACTGGACCTGTCTATTCTAAACACGTTTCTGGACGTTCCAAAATTCAAAATGTTGACTCTGCAGCAGCTTCTGTCCATGCTGGGCAAGAAGGCTTGGCTTGTAACTTTGGACCTAAAAGAGGCATACCTGCATGTCCCAATCAGACAATCTTGCAGAAGATACCTCAGATTCATAGCTGGATCAATGCACTACCAATTCTCTGCACTGCCCTTTGGCTTATCTACTGCGCCCAGGGTCTTCACAAAATGCCTGGCACCAGTAATTGTTTTTTGCAGACAAAGAGGAATTCAAATATATCCCTACTTGGACGACTGCCTCATTCAAGCAGAGAACAAGGACATTTTACTAAAACATCTGGCGTTTGTAAAAAGATTACTAATTTGCCTAGGGTACACAGTAAAGGAAAAGAAATCAAAACTAGTACCCTCTCAAGAGATAATATTCCTGGATGCAAGCTTAAATACAACTGCCCAGATGGCTTATCTCACGCCAAACAAAAACAACTGATTTCTTACTTCGAAATGTTGGCAGCAAAAACCCAGCTATCTGCAAGAAAAATTCTGCAGGCTTTGGGCTTCATGGCATCCTGCATTCTGTTAATTCCATATGCAAGACTGCATATGAGGAAACTACAATGGTATCTAAAAAGTGTTTGGACTCAACATTGCCACAGCCTGGAAAAATCAATTACACTAATTCCATGCCTGCAACAGGAGTTTCGATGGTGGGCTCAGGCCTGTCACCACAACAAGGGACAGCCTTTCACTTTACCCACTGCCAGGCAGACAATAACAACAGATGTGTCAGACTATGCCTGGGGGCCCACATGGCAGGAAAATGTATTCAGGGCACATGGCCCACAAGCCAAATGCATCTTCATATCAATCTAAAAGAAATGCTGGCTGTACAAAATGCACTGACAGCTTTCAAGGATCTCCTTCATCCAGGACAACTGCTGATAAAGACGGACAGTACTACAGTCATGTGGTACATAAACAAGCAGGGAGGCACGCATTCCTATCCCCTTTGCAGACAAGCCATGATTTTGTGGAACACAGCACTGACTTATCAAATACACCTGCAAGCTCAGTTCCTGCCAGGAAAGACAAATACTCTGCCAGACGAACTAAGGAGAAACCTCATGGATCCTCACGAGTGGAAACTAGATCCAGAAATCTTCAGCATAATAACAAGGAAATGGGGACGCCCAGACATAGATCTATTTGCCTCCCCTCACAACTGCCAGCTACAGAGATTCTGCACAAGGACTTGTCACAAGCTAGCATGGAGAGTGGATGCTCTATCATTCAGCTGGAAAAACCTTACAGTATATGTCTTTCCTCCACTACCTCTCCTCCCCAAGGTACTCCTAAAGGTCAGACAAGAGAAGCCAAAGATGATCCTGATTGCCCCAGACTGGCCACGCCAGCACTGGTACCCAGTCCTAAAGAGCTTGCCTCAAGGCCCAGCCTGGACATTACCTCAAATTCCTTATTTACTGACCCAACAGAACAATCAGATACTGCACAGCCAACTCAAAACCTTAAATCTGGCTGCATGGCAGATAATGTAACCATTCAGAACACACCTCTCTCCAAAGCAGTTATGGATGTTATTCTGGAGGCCAGGAGGCCCAGCACCAGAAAATCATATGCAGAAAAGAGGAAGAGATTCTGTGCTTGGAACCAGGCACAAAGAATTGACATGCTTGTACCAAATATTCCTCAGATTTTACAGTACTTAACTGAGATGTTGGACAAAGGCCTATCCTTTTCATCGATTAAAATTCATGCCTCTGCCATTTCAGCTCATTGCAATATGGACCCACCTATTTTTTCACATCCACTACTAAGGCAGTACCTCAGAGGGGCCAAGAACATAAGACCCCCAAGAAGAGCACCAATACCTGCATGGGACCTCAATTTTGTCTTGGAAAAACTCACACTGCCTCCTTTTGAGCCAGCAAATACAGCTGAGATAAAATTCTTATCATGGAAAACAGCTCTGCTCTTAGCAATAACTTCAGCAAGAAGAGTCTCAGAGTTACAGGCACTAATGGCGGTTGTACCTTTTATAATTTTCCATCCAGACAGGGTTTCTCTAAGGAGAAACCCAACATTTATGCCTAAGGTAGTGTCCAGCGTTGCTCTTAATCAAACAATTAATTTGCCTACCTTTTATCCGAACCCACAGAATAAGGGGGAGAGACTTCTACATTCTTTGGACATACACAGACAGCTACGCTTCTACTTGGACAAAACTAAAGCTTTCAGAAAATCTGAGCAACTCTTAGTGGCATATGCTGCAGGATCTCAAGGAAAAGCAATCTCAAAGCAGACAATTTACAAATGGATAGCCCACTGCATTCGTTTCTGCTATAGTCAACATGGCAAATCAGTGCCTAAGGGCATCAGGCCACACTCAACCAGAGCAGCAGCTACTTCAGCAGCCTTCCTCAGAGGAGTACCAACTAAGGACATTTTGGAGGCTGCAACTTGGACTTCAGTGCACACTTTTACAAAGCACTACCACTTACCTCTTTACTCTAAATCCAGAGCAGGCTTCGCCACTGCAGTTCTGCAGGGCCTCATAGCCACTCCTAATCCTATTTAGGCCCAGCCACCCAACCTCAGCTTGGGGATTCTACCCAAGAGTAATGACTGCAACAGTGAAACACAATGAACATAGTACAGTTGTGTACCTACCATAAATGTAGATGTTCGAGTGTATTCACTGTTGCAGTCCAAGTTACCCACCCACCATCCCCCTTTTCGTTGCTGGGACATATCTGCACTTCTCTATGCTATACAACCTATGTGGTGTATTTGCTTGTAGATAAAGAATATGTTTTATTTTAGTGCATGCTTTTTAACTGGCATAATTTTTTAGCCTACCCTTCTGGGGGCACCTGACATCTGGGGCAAGAAAAACTGAAGAAAATGGTGTCGGCTGCATTTTTTATACCCCTGGAGCACTGACGTCAGGGAAGAGGCGACAGCAACCGACGCCGGACCAGGACTTTGGAATTCAGGTCGACTGCGGGTAGCCTGCCAGCAGGATAACCCAAGAGTAATGACTGCAACAGTGAATACACTCGAACATCTACATTTATGGTAGGTACACAACTGTACTATATGAGAGGAAAGGAAGGGAAAGCATAAAGGAGACCCAGAGGCCAATCGTGAACAAGTGTGTCTCTCAGTGACTCCCCCAGAGGGGGCAATGAGGGATAAATAGCTGCTGCATTTGGTATTGATTTGGCTGGCAAAGAGATCACAACAAAACTGTCCCCAACTGTGGAAAATCTGCTCTGCTATTTCCTCCTTCAGAGACCACTCGTAAGGCATCAAAATTGCCCGGCTGAGTTTGTTTGCTATCATGCTGGTTGTCCCTGGGATGTGCGTCGCCACCAGAAGGTGCTGGGAAGATATCGCCTATTTCCAAACTCGAATGGCCTCTCGACAGAGTGGGTATGATCTGGTTCTGCCTTGTTTGTTGATATACCATACTACCGACATGTTGTCTGATTGTATTGCAATCATCCCAAGAGGAAGAAGGTCGTGAAGTGCTTGCAATGCCAGGAGCACTGCCCTCATCTGTAGAACATTGATATGCAGGTGAGCCTCATGATCTTGCCATGTGCCTTGGAGAGTCCTGCCCAGATAATGCCCCCTCACCCCATCTGTGAGGCATACGTGGTCACAGTGGCAACGGATTGGCGAGGGACAAATGGAGTGCCTGTGGTTAACTGATTGGGTTGAATCCACCAAATGAGGTCCTTCTTGCAAGAGTCTGTTAACAGAATGTGGTGGGTAGTTGTTGGAAGGCCCACTGGGATGACAGGAGCCACTGAAGAATCTGCATGTGTAGTCTGGCTAGCAGCACTAGTAGTATGGTAGAAGCCATGGCCTCTAGAAGCTTCAGAACAGTCTTGGCCTTGACTTTTCGGAAAGGGAGAAGACGGTGAATTTGAAGTACCAGATTCTGTGCCCTTTCTACTGGAAGATGAGCCAACATGGCTACTATGTCTATTTCTGCGCCTATAAAAATCACAAATTGAGAGGGCAATAAGGCAGATTTTTCCCAATTGATAGTAATCCCCAACTGAGCACATAGTTGAATAGTAGGGTCCCTGGTCTGAAGAAGTAGATGCCTGGTGGGGGCGGTCAGGAGCCAGTCATCCAGATACAGAAACACCTGGAATCCTCGACATCTCAGATGAGCTGTCACTACTGCCATACACTTGGTGAACACCCTGGGGGCTGTGGTGAGACCAAAGGGCAGAGCACAAAACTGTTATTGACTGGCTCCCAGCCGGAAGCGTAGATGACTCCTCGATGCCCTGTCCATTTTTATGTGGTAGTAAGCGTCTTGGAGGTTTATGGACCACATCCAAGTGTCTTTCCCTAGTAACGGGAGTATAGATTGCAGTGTCACCATCTGGAACTTGTCCTTCTTTACGGATTTGTTTAATTTGCTGAGGTCCAAGATGGGCCTCCAGTCCTCTGTACGTTTTGGCACTAAAAAGAATCTGGAGTAAGTTCCAAATCCTATTTGGTCTGCGGGGACGGATTGAATGACTCTTTTTGCCAGCAACTTGTTGACCTCTAAAGTTGCTTGATCCCTGTGATTGGGTGGAACATCCGGGATCCTCTTGGGGACATGAGGTGGCAGAGAAAATGGTATGGAATAACCTCTGGTGATAATTCTTTGTACCAATCTGTCTTGAGTGATACTTAGCCAGGCTTCCAGATACAAAGAAATGGGACCCCTGACCAGTTCCAGAGAAGCACAGTCGGGCCCCACATCAGGAACGGTGGTAGGGCCAGCCCTGAAATGAATCACAGCCTCCCTGGTTTTGCAGTCTGCTCCTGCCTCTAGGGTGACGTCTGCCATTTCCTCCTCCTCCTCTGCCTCTGAAGGAGGAGTCGCCCTGTGCATCCTGGAAAAACCTCTGGGACTTCTTAAACTACATTTTACCACCTCTCTGACCCTTGGGATATGGTCTAGAGGGGATGGTAAGATGTACTCCCATGGCAGAGAGTGCTTTCCCTTCTTGCTCGCACCGGGTGAGTGTGTTCTTTACCTTAGGTCCAAACAATGAAGAACCGTCAAAGGGGGCATTGGTAAAGGTAGACTTGAATGGTTCCGCAAAATTACACAAGCACATCCAGGAATGCCTCCTTAGGGATGCTGCTCTGCTCGCTCCATCGGCAGCATAAGAGATGAGCCTCATGGACGAGTTGACAATAAAATTCAAGGTGGACAACTGGGCAGACACCTCCTCAGGGACTCTCTCAGTGGATGTAGCTTGTAGAGTCTCTCATAACTCCTTAAGGAGATCTCTCTGAAGCCTTGTGAAGTGTGTTAGGTAGTTCAGTGATCTAAGAGTAAATGCTGCTGGCGAAAAGATACGCTTCCCGCATCTGTCCATCGTTTGAGATTCTTTATTCGGTGGATGGGCAGAAGATGAAGTCTCCGCTAGCTCCTTCTTAGTGGCTGCTGCCACCACCATGGCATCTACGAGAACACCCTTTGACAACAATTCCTTCTCCTTGGGGGCTGATAGAAATTTATTTGGTCTCCTGGGGACTGGCTCCATGGCATCAGGAGTATCCCACTCCTTCCGACTAACGAGCTCTAACAGTTCGTCGAAAGGTGGAGACACACAAGACGCTGAAGGTTGAGACCCAAAAGCCTTCAGGTACACCGACTCCTCATCAGAAGGGGTGACAGTGGTCCAGCTGCACCTCTGCTTAAGGATCTCCAAGATGTCTACAAAGGAGACATCATCAGAGGACGACTTGGGGGACCCTTCTGACTCCTCGAAGTCTGTGTCCGAGGTAAGAGACTCGTCCTGGGAGTCTATATGCTTCCTCTTGCATGTCCTCTTCCGTGAGAGCTCATCCCAAGGATATTAAGAGGAGGTCTCGGAAGAATGGGGGCCACCAGCCAGGGGCTCCTGAGGCTGTGGGTCTCTGCTGTCCAGAGAGGGAGTAGGTGCTGAGACAGAAGTAGGTGCCCTAGGGGGAAAAGTGTTGGTACCCCTGGTAGGAGCTGATGATGATCGGGACAGGGCACTCCTCATCATCTCGAATGCTGACCTCTCTGGCTCCGAAGACCTCCCCGGCTCTGACGAGATCGAGGATGCCATCGGCTCTGAGATAGATGTAGGGTCCAAGCTCACCCTAGCCGATGCGCCGAGAGGGAGGCTCAGAACTGAAGAGGTTTGGTTCCAAGCGTCCCTGTTGGGGCCGACTGGAGAGCTTCGGCTCCTAGACATTACGGATGGCACCGAATGTGTCGGGGCGGAACTCGGCTCTGAAACAACCTCAAGGGGAGCTGGAACTGAGGGTTCCGCCAGCAGTACCGAACACTCTGGCTCCGAAAGTCCAGCACGACTCGGAGGAGGAATGGCAGAAGGGGTAATGGACTCAAATGGTCCCGGAACTGACTGGGTCAGAGCCAACAACATTTTAGGTAAGGCAGATGACTTCAGGAATCTCAGCACTACTCTCTCCACATCTTCTTCCGATAAGCTCCTGGAAGATCTGGAAGACAGTGTGGGACAATGGGAGCCGTGTAATATGGGTGACATTTAATGTAGGGGAGACCAGTGAGGGATCCGTAGACCAGCTCTGATGTCTGCTATCAGTGGTCGGCTCTGAACTACCTGGTGCCGACACTGTAGCAACAGTAGTAGTAGTACCCTCGATCGGCTCTGAACTCAGTGGAGCTGAGGATGCTGCAAGTTTGTCAGATTTAGAAATTTTGAGAGGTGGCTCCAATGCACCAGACGGCGCTGGGGAGGGTCTCTTAGAAGATTTAGATTTCTCCTTTTTTGATGACTTAGAAGAGGAGGAAGAGCTAGCCAGATCTTCCTCAAAAGAGGACTTAAGGAGACCTTTTAATATAAGTTTATTCTTTCTCTCCTGCAATATCCTGGCACTAAATGAGTGACAAAATAGGCATGTTTCCTGTAAGTGGATGGCCCCAAGACAGTATACGCAGTTACTGTGGCCATCTGTTCTAGACATCTTCTGTGAACATTTCACACACTTCTTAAAGCCAGATGGCTTATGATCCTTGACCTCCTTAGACATCTCACAGAAGACAGCCAATCAGACACACACAGAAAGAAAAAGGAAAGAGGGAGGACTAGGTCCTCTAACTTAAATGGGCCTAGACCTTAAAGTACTAGCAAAGACACAACCATGAGGACTAGGTCCTCTTACCTAAACGGGCCTAGCCCTGGTAGAGAAAGAAGGGAAAAAACCTAGGTCCTCTAACTAAAACGGACTTAGAAGGAAAGGTTCAGAAAGACAATTTAACAGTCTCGCACCCACACCAGAGAAGAAATATAATTTTTAATAATTCAAATAAAGAGAACGAAGGTCAGAAACCCCGTTCTAACTGACAATACAAATAAGCGGAGAGCTCCACAAGCAAAAGCTATTTATTTTAATATAAGAACACCGAGAGAAAGCTTATCTAAATTTTGGAATAATGCACACACAGTCTAAACTATGCGCAAAAGCACCTACAACCACTAATATCAACAATATCTGAACTAGGGATATATAAATATGTTAAACAACCCCAGTGAAGAAACTAACTGGCACACAGGATACCAATGAGAATGCTAAGGCCAAAGACCAACTGTTCTCAGAAATACTTAACACCGAAAGGACTGTAGTAAATGCTAAACTATCTAACTACAAAAACGACACAAATAACAGCTATATAAGCTATCTAAATATGAAAAGCAGCAGAGTTTAGCCAAAAATCAGCAAAATGTGTTAGACTTAGCCACGGCAAAGAAGAAGCACATCCGAACTCGTCAATGCAGCAAATGAGATCTGGCATTGTACTGGTGCACCATGGGATACCTACCTAACCATGAGCCAACTAAAAGACTTTGAGCTTGTAAAACGGCCGAGTCGGAGCCGAGGATCGGCTCCGAACCCATGTGTAAGAATGAAGGCGAGATAGGACTGCAGAACATTATGCTTTTGCGTAAGTATAACTAAACCAGGATGTGAAATGTTTGAGACTTGGATCATTTTAAATTGTTTTAGCTCTAAACATTTAAGTCTTTAAACTGTTTTATTGCACTATACCAAGTGACAACAGATAACATTAAGACATTAAGCCTTGTTTAAGGTGGTCATCATTTATTTAAGGACTCATTTGTGACTTGTCAAGTGTGATGATAAACACTCGGCTAAAAGCAGTGCCTTAGCTTTATTTTAAATGCACCACCAGCTTAAACAAATATTAGGACTGAAATGTAAATGTATTTATCATTTGTTGCAAAAATAGGGACCCTGTGTGCTGAATAGTCCACATCTGAGCATTAATTAACTGTACCCTCAAACTACATAGTATAGAAGTGATGAGATATCTTTGTCTGAGAAAAGCTGTTTCCTCTTTAGTGTTGAGTTATATATCTTATAGCAGATCCATCTCAGCCTTTTAAATTCTTTTATGCTAGTTTATATTGTTTATGATTTACATTGTATGTCTGCTGTTGGTGCCTTTCCTTACACAGCGTGTTTTTTATAACAAGTTTTCTAGTCCACAGAGATAACCCTGTAACATAGTTAAAGTAAATATTAATTAAACAGACTTACAAATGGAACGGCTATGCTTTTTTTTTACTGGGACAGTTAAAGTATTGGTTTGAACAGATGCCACAGTTGCAACCCTTGTTAATGTGACAGCAGGCTCCACTAAAGAGCCTCTGACCCCACATGGGAAAAACACTGACAAGTATAGTGTTTCACATAATGAGTGAAGGATTTGTGGAATAGCCTTTTAAGATAGGGTCTTCAGAAGCCATCAGTGAAAAAAAAAATGCAGCAAAAAGCATGTATTGATAAAGGGAATATATACAGCTACTGAAGAAAAATGCTGCAGCATTCTTGTAAACTAACTCTGTGCATTTAGTGATATACAATATTTAGGTATGTATTTATGAGCTATGTTTGTTTCTTTTTTTGTTAGTAGCAGCTTTTTTCCATGACTCTGTATCTCCTTTCATCATTAGAAGTGACTGCAGTAAGAAGCGGAACAAACAGAATGTAACCCTAGCTTTCAAGTGCAGTCTGCACTAGTCACATGCAAGGAGCACTTTGCTAAAGTTTTCCTTTTGGACTGCAGTGTCCTTGCTGTGAAATGAAGCAGGAGAAGGATAGTGAAATGCGCTCTGAAATTGGCTTCAGGAGCTTCTGTTATAGTTGAGTGGCTTTATATACACATATATCTGTCTGGGAAGTTGAAGCCTAGAACTTAAAAAGCAAGGTAGAATGCAGTCACTGTTTTTGTGAAGCAGGGTGTTGAGAGGGTAGACAGCTGACCGTTGACCTCAGCTACATGACAAATGGTATGCCAGGTGTTGTGACCATCAGGAATGCCTTTCAGGGATTTCTTTTCCCATAGGCCTGATTTATTGAATTAATTCTGTACTAAAGGAAGACTTCCTTCAAACTGTATTACCCTGTTTTCTACATAGTGATTCAGTCTTTTTAATTGCCCCTTATCTTGCAGTTATACATTTTTTTTTTGGGGGGGGGGTGAATAAGAGCTTACCCAGATATTATGCTGCATTTTAAAAATCCATGTGTATTCTGTATGTTGTCCCTAAACCACTTCATTTAAAAATGAATTTTAAACATACTGAAATCTGCATGCTTAAGTATTATAAACATGATGTTTTAATAGTTTAATTTTCCAAAACATATTAAGATTGTTTTCATTTGTAGACCAGAAGTAAACTGGGATACTTTTACTAGTTTGTTTAAAGATACACAGTTTGAAGTTGAAAGTTATGGGAATGAAACCCATTATCGGCCAGTGGTCTCAACCTCACTCACAGCTTTTGCATTAACCTATAGTGCATAATGCAAATATTTTTAGTGCTCTGTATTTGTTTCTACTGGTATTTTGTCCTTCTGCAGTCAGAAGGATATGTGGCTTACCAGTAATGTCTAGTGTGACCTTCACTTAGGCAATATATTTAAAAATGGCACCTTGCCATATGAAACAAAAGGGAGTCCCTCAGCTTGTATTTTGTTTGAAAGTTTCATATTGAAAATGGGATGATTTTAACAGGCTCTATAAAGTTCTTGATTCAGTAGTGGACACCACCATGTCATCCTGTTTGCTTGAAGCCTGGCTATTGGGATCTTTTCAAAGGTCTGGTTGAAATTAAGACAGAGCATTTGAAAATGACACAGCAGGGTATTTTTAGTTCTTTCATGCAACAAAGGTTGTATGCCAGCAAATGTGGGGGGCAGTGAAGTGGCAAGGACAGCCATAGATGAAATATGTTCACATACTTGTTTTTTTCTTATGCAAGGTACCTTGGAAACACCTGAAGGAAAAGTACTCCATTTGCGTAACTTTAAAGGTTTTATATGTTCTGTTGTGTGCATTCATTTTGGTGGTTAAAAACTTGTACTGAAATATCAAAGACAGTTCAAAATTTGCATAGCTGAAAAAGGCTACCATACAGATTTGTAATTTTTAAATTAAAAAACATGATTTTTAAGGTTTGCAGAATTTCTGGTGTGTGGGTCTTCATAGATATGATGAAATTGATCTTCAGGAGGACCATGTGCCACTGAAAATTTTACTTTACAAACTAAGGAGGTTGATAGCGCTATTTAGATTTCTGTTTTAAGTACCTCACCTAGGTTTAGCTCTCCAGACACCTAGTGCTTCCTTCAGTGACTTGTATAATCTGCATGTTGTAATTTTCTTAAAAGAATTCCCATAAACCTAGCATTAAACCATTTATTTGCCTTATTTCTGTAGTTATTGCAGTAGAGACACTTTTGTCTGGAACTCTGGCAAATCTTGTTTGGGTGAATAAATCTGTGAAGATACTTTGGACTTTCCACTAAGTGCTGAGCAACTTTTGTACATGGATGAGGTCTGTGGAAGAGATGAAATGCACATAATCAAAATCAGAAGTAAAAAAAAAAGTGGTAAAATGAAAAGGTTGCATTCACAACTTCCACTGGCTTTGTCTTTGCTGCCTTCATGGCATGAACTTTGAGTTTGTTTTTTTACAACATCAAATTATTGTGACCAGTATGGTGAATCAGTTGCTTTATATTTGTAAAGCAATTATTTAAAAATTAGATAAAAGTAGGTCAGTACACTTGAGCCCATATTAGACTTGAATCACTTTCCTACCAAATTTCCAAAAGTTTCCAGTTTGTAGTCTTTATATATAGTTCTGGAGATTAAAGATATCTGGAGCTGATATGACAGGCTATAGTTTACTGTCCTTTTCTTTTTTGTCTTTTACTGCACTTGCCTGTACTCTTCAGTTTCAGTGAGAGCCAGCAAACACTTACAGGCTTTATGAACAGGCCCTTTTGCTAGCATGCTTGTGTTGTTAAAGTTGCTTTTGTTTCATTAAATAAGCAGGATTGAGAAGTTTTTTTGTTCTGATCCCAAAAAGACTGATTTCAAACTTTGCTCAGATGCAAACTGCAGAATTATAACTGAAATAAATTATATATATTTAACAGTGGAAGTGATATAGAACATACATGTCAGCATTAGAAATAAAGCACTGTAGTTAAGTAACAAGCATGCGCAGGACTAAATCTGTTTCTTCCTCAACTGCTTTTGACTTGAAGTGAGAGTAAGTCATTGGCCAGTGTAAGATGTCTTGACACCTGGATGAGTCCACTCATTTACTAAACAATGTTGTAATCTGTGTTTCAAAGGGGCATTTAGTCTAAAAACAGTTTACCAGAATTATACAACTACATAAGTTGTACGTATCGCTAGTATAAGTTATATTATGTTTTATAAAATAAAATGTATAGTACATAATACATATTTGCAAGTTGTAACCTTTACAGTTTTTCAAATGAGATGGCTGACAGTGATTCACTTAATGTATGTCTTTTGTCAGCTGAACTCCTTAAGGTCCATACTTAACACAAGTAAAGATTGCAACAACTGTTTCCTTCAAGTTGATTTTATCTCAGATTTGGAACCTAAATTTCATCATTCTTTTTCTGTAAGCCCTTCTTTACATAGCAGGTATTTCAGCTAAAACTAGAATAATAATGTTACATAGAGTTTGAAAAATACTTTAAAAGAAACCATAACTTTCCATGTATCCACCAGTTTAGCTTTTAGAAAATCGTACAAAATATAGTTTAAGAAAATTGTTTTCTCAAACTTAAAATTGAGATTTTAAAATGCCTCTCCAACATTGAACGTTTTTATTTTCAAAACTTTAGTGTTGCATTTTTTTGTCTGTTATTGAACATTAAAAACTATAGCTGAGAGTCAGAAAGAGGAGCACTTTCTTATTTTTAGAATAGAAAGTTTTCGAGCACCGGCCCCCATATAGTTTAGTGATAAGGAATCTTTGTATGTAGCATTAGTTTAGTTATTTAATAATGTATGGAACCTTGTAAATGTCTGAAAGTATGAAATCAGTTGATCTAAGTAGAGCAAGGCTAAATTAGACGTACAAAAAAAAATTGTACTGCTGTGCCGGAATCATTGCAGGTTAGAGACACAGTCTAATCTTGGCAGGTAGTCATATCATGCAGCACTGAATTATGCTTTAAATAGTAACATAGATGTTGGCAGGTAATGTAATGGGTATAGCCATACATACAACATGGTGTATACTTTTTAAAAATACTTTCCTTATTTTGTACAATAAGATGCACTTTTAGTTAGATATGCTTATGTCTATTGTTTTAGCGCGTCTTTTAAATATTGAAAAAGTATACTATACTGTCCAGAAGCATGTAGTCTCTGAGGAGAAGCTAGCATACCATTCCAAAAGTCTTGGCTATGCACTAGAAAGTAAGGACTGCATAGTCTGCCTAATATATATTGAATAAGCTGCAGGTCATGCTCTGTATTGCACTTACTTGATAAGAAATTGAGGCAGTAATAGTAACAATAAGCCTGTTTGCTCTGTGCTTATTTTACATTTTAACCTCCACAGTGCTTCCTAGAATCTTCAGAAAGATTTTCTTTTTTGCCATACATGCTTGAATTCATTCAGTGTTTGTAAAAAATCCAGCTGTTCTAAGGAAGCTCTTCCAATAACGATTCACTGTTTCTGTAAAATGAGACTTCCTCTTGTTTCCCGTGGGCTGCTTAGTTGTCTCCTCACACAATATTTACCTACCATCTTATGTTTCTTTTGTAAAAGATGGTACCTATTTGGTCTTAGATTCCCCTGGGGTTATGAAAACGTTCTATCCTGTCCTCCTCTGCCTCCTTCCCTCCAGACTAAATACATACTAAGCTTTTCCAGTCTCCCTCTCTTTTAATGTAGCATTAGTGCAGTCAACAGCTCATGTTTATAGCCCTGCTCTAAAGTAATTTGTATTCTGTGTTCTTGGAGACATCATCTCTACAAGCCAGCACATACTGTATTAGATAACATGTTATAAAAGTCCATGATAAAGGATGCTAACTCTTGTTTTCGATTGATATCTCAGGATGAATCACCTTAGGAAACATTGCAGTGGTGACAATTCCGTTGATGATGGAGGAGAATAGTCTGAAACATTAGGGAATGAGAGAAAAAGCATATGTTCTAATAACCTAAACTTAACTAAGTTGCTTGACTGGTATTTCTCACTGAAACAGAATAAATGAACTTCCCCCTGTGTGATGAATCAAAATCCCTAGTTTACAGTAAGAGGATGGTGCCCCAGTTTTCATGATAACGTTGTACAGCAGAGATGGAAACAGCAAATCAAAAAAATCATCTTTGTTTGCAGTTTGAAATCAGTATTTGAAAAAGTAACTGAGAAGTGGATCTTTATTTAAAAGTAAATACAGGGACAGGGGGGTTCTCTTGCCTTTCTGAAAAGTATTTTTTCATCAGTCCCATCTTGACCAATTAACCCATTCTTTACCCATCAATAGGAGAAGGCTCTGTATGAAGAGGCTGTAACAAAAGGAGACTCTGCCAGCCCAGCTATCTGGAATTTTGTAAATAATTATATGTCAGTTGTGAATGTCAACATGATTCATATACTTGTGTTACAAATGTATTAGAACTGTATGTTATGTGTATATATATATATATATATATATATATATATATATATATCAAACTGCTGGTACAGAGATGTGTGTTTAAAGGGTTTATACGGTATTGAGCCTCGAGGTGTGACAGTGTACCCTGCTGGATTAGGATAGAAATATATATTAAACTATTGTAACTGTTTGGATGTATGCTTTTTAACAGTGGGAACTGGAACACAGAAGGTCAACTTACAAAACTTTAGAAAAAAATAGTTGAAATTAAATTTTTAATTTTATAACTGCGCCATAAAACATGGTTTCAATGCAGAAAGGAGACAGAATATCTACTTTTCATCCTCCAAGTGTGTACATTCCCCACTGTTGCCAGTGGTGAGGATTGAGGCTCCTTGATTACTGGGCCAGTGCAGGGCGTCACAGAGGCCATCATGGCTGGATAAAGTTTTTGCATTTATGGCCACTGTGGGGACATTGAGGGATAAAGTCCTGACTTTGGGACAGGCGACCCAGTTTCAATTAGCAGCTTCGGCGACTGTGAGAGCAGCAGAGATGGGTGGGCATGCCCATCCTAGATGAGAGGACTCTTATCAATGATACTCCATGAGGCGTGGTCCGAAGAAGAGAGTTGCCCTCAGATTTAATTGAGTGTAGGAGGAGGGGAAAGGAAAGTCGGTAGAGCATAATAAAAGAAACCCCCCCCCAATGGAAGCGCAGACGGCCAAGGCCCCAAGATGCACTTAGGATCCATTACCAGCCATAGCAATAAAAAAATAAAAAACAAGTAAATCTACCAGTGAACATTTACTCCATAGTAATGTGAGTCTTTCTACATGGTGTTTTAATTACACAATGTTCGTGTTATTTTTAAGAGACAGTAGTTGCTATTTTTATTAATTTTATTATAGTAATTTTGAAATTGGATTTCCCATGAAAGTGTTGAAGATGTTTCTGAAACGGGAAATGGATTGGGAGGCTTCATACTGGTTAAGTTTGATCGAAGTAATGTTTACTTATTTACTGCTACATTTTCTTGTTACATGGCTGCAACCAAATGGGCAACATACTATTTTATTAGCATATTATATTTCCCCCTTAGAAGTGGTGATTTTACACTTTTGATATTGAAGTGAAGCCTGTGAACTTGATGTACTGTTAACAGCCATTTTAATGAGATGTTTGAAATTTATGTAGTGCATGACAGTTTAGGTATATATTGGAGGAATATGCCAATTTTACAATGTTGTTCTAAGGGCTGTTGAGGCAGATATTTTATGTATGTTAGAATTACTAAAAATTTCAGTTCAGATGAGTCAGTAAGGATTCGGTATCACTCATTTTAACTTTTATGATGGCAAGGTAGAAAGTTACACAAAGTTTACTTTGCTTTTGATTTATGAAAATAGTACAAGAAATAGTGTCTACAAGCTGTGTATGAAGGTATTTTTTGATGGATGGTATGACTTTGACTGACTTGATTCTTTGTTTCAGTAGAAAATTATACATAGCAATACTTGATTTTTTTATATCATTCATTGTGGTATGTTTCTTTTAAAGGTGCATTTGTAATATTTTATTCCTGGTCTAGTGATAATCAAAATGAAAAAATGTAAGGGATTGTTTATTTCTTTGGCTTTTTTACTGTTGCTAACTATACTTAACAGAAGCACTTCCATTTTAATTTTGTGATTTGGACTACACTTGCAAATTGTAACAATTATTTTAGTTTGTTTTCTTAATGTGGAATCTATGTATAGTCATTGTAAGTCCATGTGCGTGTGTTGCATTTTAGGACCACTATTAAAACATTATGTTTCTAGTCTTTTAATCTATCAAAAAGAGTGGTAAAAACAGTGTTTTTGTATTATTACGAGAGTGTACCACTTGTATTCATCATTTTTTCACTTGTTCTTTTCATAACTGGACATTTGTAAGACTGGAATGCTTGTAAATATTTTAGCATTTATTAAAGAGATGAATAAAATGGTGTTGAATAAAAACAAGCAGATGGTGCAGGGATCCAGAGATCAGATTGGCAAGTTAAACAGTGGAAAATGGAAACTGAATTCATTCAGATTTGCAGTGACTTGTCATCGATGAAAGGCTCTCCAGGTGGTCCATTATGTGTAGGGAATGGAAAAGAAGACAGCACAAGTTATCTCTGGTGTTTGATACATTTCTGGGAGTGTGCACTTCGATTCCTGATTAGTAATCCAAACCATGATGCACTATAATTAAACTGTTTATCAGTGTGATTCCCCTTTTAACTTGATACACTTACAGGGATTTGTGGCAACCTTTATGCTTCCTCAAATGATTACTCATAAATCATGATGGACTGTTACAAGTCTGTTTATCATTTCATACCCCTACTAATATGGTGTATTTGCATTTTTTTCCCTTCCTGCATGCTTTGTCAAATAAAAGGAAGAGTTGGCACGGTTTACCTTCAAAGGTTTGATGGCCACATCTTCAACGAACTGCGAAATTCGAAAACCACAAAAACCGAAGAGCTGAATTACAAAACCTCGCCCCCTTTTTGACCCATGATAGCACTCGTTTCAGCGGTGGAGCGATCGGGAATGTCAAAGTTCAATATTCTTATGACTTTTAGGGACGTTGGAGTAACAGAATTCGGCTAAATTGTTCACATATATGGCCATTCGGAAATGTGCCTTCGCACAAATGAATGTATACCGTTGGCACAACTGAACAAACTACTCCAAGTGCAGCTGACTCAATCAGGGTTGGGAAAGCACTGGAGTCTGATGGTCTTACCCCAAATTTGTTAATTCTTAGACCTGATCTATCCCTGTACCCCCCCCCAAAACACACACACACACACACACACACACACACACACACACACACACACACACACACACACAATTACTATATCTGTATCAAGAGAATGAAAGCAAGGGAAAACTCCACTCTGACTAGGCTGGGCAACACAGTATTCTGTCCTAAGGGGTGAAAGGGGAAATATCTCAAAGTCTCCCAACCATTCCCATCTATATTTGCTTAATCTGGATGTAAGCAAAGATCCTGACCAATATATTGGAGAATTTACCTCCAGGTCTGAGTTTCTAGAGGCAAAGGCAGGCAGCTGTGGCCTCACTAGCTTATGGGGAAGAGCAAGATGCAGCTGACCATTTCTAGCCAAATGTCAGACGCAGCTGTATTTTTGTCCTTCCAAAATGCACTTGATTCCTGTAGTGGGAATTTATCTGGAATTTTGAACAAATTTAGGATTAGAGGTGACATTATTGATAAATGCAAGCTATATTGGAAATGTATCTGGAATGTTTGAACAAATCCGTGAATGGGGTGACTTTATTGATAAATGCTGTTCTGCCATGACTCACTTGCACAAGTAAGTACTGATGGGGGTTACCTCCAAACATTGTAAACTTTTCAGGAGCACAGTACAAGTCATTCCCTTGTCTTCTCTCCTTTTCATCCTGTCAGGATAACTTTGACAACTCAGAACTGGAATGAGTATCCCATTTGAAGGTCAAAACACAATACCAAAAAAGCTGTTTTTCCAATAACTGCATACATTGTGCATTATTTCCCCTTCAATCTAGTCTCTTAGCCAGAGGGATAGATCTGTATTTGACATTGTAATTTGTCCAGTCATCAAATTAAGTAGGAAAATTCAATGATTTATCACCTTGAATTAGCCATATGTCATGTGATATCCTACAGCGAAAACATCTTGAAGAAAAATGCAATAGTTATGATAGATACTAACAGTAATGTTGTAGCTTAATGGTGCAAGCTATGGCTACAGGATAGGTTTTCTCTCTCCTTCCGCTATAGTTGATTTCTTAGGAGAGTGCTAATATCAAACTGAATAACAACCGAAAACTTGGAAAACAGAAGGGAGGAACCAACAGTGATAGTATTACATTTAAAAAAATATATAATATAAGCACTTTCATTCTTAAAAAAAATCATTATGAGACTTCATCAGACACAATTCAAATGATTGTTGCACAGCTTTAAACTTTAACATGGGCACGCCACCATGGTTATATGATAATCCAATTTTTTTAATGTAATATAATTCACTCATTTCTCAAATGACATCTAAAATTAACAGTAAAATTAAGACGTGGAGGGCTGCATGCATCCAATAATATCTGCCAGTAAAACTCTCTACAATTTAATTTTAGTTACCTATCCCTGCCCCTAACATCATTCTGCACATCTCAATACTGGAAGAATGCAAAGTTCCTGTAATCACGGTTGCACAGGTTAAAAAAAATACTCTCCAAAGCCAAGAACACAGTATCCATAGGACCAGACAACATCTCAGGCTGCATTCTACATGAACTACAGAATGAACTGGCACCCCACCTAAGTACCATGTTCAGTCATAGCCCCACCTCAGGCTTTGTGCCCGCTGAATGGCGCACAGTGACGGTTATCCCACTCCACAAGGGGGTAGCCACCACGGACCCCTGGAACTACCACCCCATTAGCCTGACGAGCCTGGTCTGCAAGGCCATGGAACATATCAGCATGGAACTTATAAACAAAGACATTGGTAATCTCCAAACTCTGGACCCCACCCAGTTTGGGTTTGTAAAAGGCAGATCATGTCTCCTAAACCTGATAGACTTCTTTGAAGCAGTCACCAAAGCCGTAGAGGAGGGTAAGGTGGTTCACACAGCCTATCTAGATCTTGCCAAGGCTTTCGACACCATCCCCCACTCTGGAATTATAGATAAACTCACTAAACTAGGTATAAATCCCTATGTCACAAGATGGGTTGCCAACTAGCTCACTGACAGAACCCACACTGTGAAAGTAGCAGACTCCAAATCCGACTTCAGACCAGTGACAAGTGGAGTACCACAGGGTTCAGTCCTGGGTCCTCTCCTGTTTGGTATCTACTTCTCTGAAGTACAGGCTAACACACAAAAGGTGCCTGGTGTCAAAGCCATGGCCTCAAGCTCAATGCCAAAAAGTGCATTGTCATCCCCTTTGGTAAAACCTCTGTACCCATGAACTACAACATAGGAAGCAGTATACTTAATACCGAAAGTGTGATAAGAGACCTTGGGACACAGGTGGACAGTAGTCTCTCCTTTGATAATCACATTGCCACAGTAGTCAGGAAATCCTTCTACGTGGCACACCTCATCACAAAAGTTTTCTAATCCAGAAAAAAAGAGGTCATTGTTCCCCTCTACTCATCACTCATTAGACCCATTATAGAGTACAATGCCCCTTTTGGTATGTACCTCACAAGACATCTACAACAACTGGCCTCAAACAGATGCCCTACGCAGACCGTCTAAAAAAACTCCAGCTTTACTCTGTCGCATATTGCCTACTCAGAGGTGATCTCTGCCTAACATACAAAGCTATGTCTAACCCAAAGTTGTTGGACATGCTCCACGTAAAGAAATCCCAATCCCTCCGAGCTACACGCTCTAGGGACCTAAACCTTGTCACCACAATAAACAGAACATGCCGGAGGGATAGATTCCAGTCCCAGAGACTTCCCATACTCTAGCTTAGTTTTGTTTCTTATAACTAGCCAGTTTTCTAGTTTCAGCACTCAAATCTGTTTCTTTGAACTCAGCACTTGTTCAGAACTCATTGTAAGCACTACATAAGCTGCAAATTACTACAGCGCTCAACTTTCCTCACTTGTCCAGTGGAAAGCAGTTTTTAGTACTTAATAAATAAGCACTTATCCAGGCATGTCTAAGGGTCAGCTCCCAGTGATTTCTCCTGTCTACCTGATGAATCTGGGCATCTTGGGACAATGCAGCAATTGCCTCATGTACACAGACAACCCTCTCCTCCTACCACCCAACACTACAACCTGTGAGAGATGCACTTATATAGCCAAACTGGAAGCAAAGCTCTCTTCACCCAAGACTGGACTAGACAGTCAAGAGGAGAAGGTAAACATTTGCACCACACCACACTCATCACATAGTCCCTCAAAACCTACACCACCAAAATACACACATAGAAACACAAAACACACACCTATATTCATGGAGGCTCTCAATAAAAACCTGCCCAAGCATCAGGGACATCCAAAGCATAAACGCAAGCAAACTCCACCCCCCCCAACACAACCCAAATGACACATAGCCCACAAACTCAGTGTGCCACTCAACCACAGCCCATAAGGCATAACAACGTACCCAACAGTCTAGTCATAGGTGACTCTGTAGTCAGGCACACTGATGTTCCACTCACTAGACTAAACAAGGAGAAAGTTACTGTCAGCTGCCTGTCAGGTGCCAGGATCCGCCACATAACGCAGGCACTCAGGTCACTCCACAATAAGTGCAAATATGACACTGTCATTGTCCATGTTGGTGTGAATGACCTGAGACGTACCTCCCTGGACTACATGAAAAGAAACATGGAGGAGCTCTCCGATCTTGTATCCCAGACAGGTATGACCCTAACCCTGAGTAGCATCCTGCCATCACTCAGAATGATACCACAGTACAAGGGCAAAATTATTTACTTCAACAATTGGCTAAGCTTCTTTTGTCATTCTAAGGGGATCCAGTATTTGTCTGCCTGGGACGACATGATCGACAGTCCACGATGCTTTGCCAGAGATGGCCTGCACCTGTCACCCTTAGGATTCCGGATACTGGCTAAGGCTCATGCCACCCCTATAGTGCCTTTTTTAGGCAAGGTTCAAATGACAAATTCACCACCGTAACAGGTACAAGCAAGCAAAATCTGAGGGTAATGCTACTCAATGCTACAAGTCTAAACCTCAAAATGCACTCACTCGAGGCACTCCTTAAAATGGAGAACACTGACATCTGTGCAGTGACAGAGACCTGGTTCAAAGCTCCAGAGAGCACCCCTGCATTACCAGGCTTCAATTCATACCACACCTTTGGCCACCTAACCCAGAAAGAAGCACTAAAGGCGGAGGCGTGTCCATATTCATTAAGGATATCCACACCTCCAGGCTAGTTGCACAGCATAATGCATCCGAGATTATCCAAGTGCAACTAACTCTGGGCAAGACCACAATCCAAATTGTAGCTTGCTACAGACCCCCCACCATGCCCCAGGATTCACACTCCTCATTTCTTGATACACTGGAAAGTATTAGGGTACAGCCCAACACCCTAATAATGGGCGATTTCAACTACCCCACCATTAACTGGGAAAACTACTCATGTACCAACTCTTTTGCTCAACGATTTCTAGAATTCATAAATTCCAACGCCTTGGATCAACTTAATCACACCCCCACTAGGGGCAGCAATATCCTAGACCTGGTCATTACCAACATGGGAAACCGGTGTTCCACACCAGAGGTCAATTCCTCTGTGGTCAGATCCGACCACAAGCTAATCAGCCTAGACATCCACATCCCACCTCCACCCCCAATTAGGGAAACCATCATAAAAAACTTCTCCAAAGCCAACTTTACACTTCTTAAGACAGAAGTGGCAAACTTCATGACACCCATGCAGACGGACAATAGAGGTATGACTGCCGAATCCTACACAAATGCACTTTATAAGCACTTACACGAGTGCATGGATCATGCTATCCCTAATAGAACCAAGATGTTATCCTCCAAAAAAAGGAAGCCATTCTGGTGGTCCTCTGCCATAAACAAACTCTACAACAGAAGAAAGAAACTGTTGCAAAAAAGAGTAAAATCCCATGACTGGAGGAACTCCCTGGTCAACCTCAGTAAGAAGCTGAGATCCCTCATAAAATCCTCCAAAGCTAGTTACGAAAACAAAATTGCCACTGACTCTAAAGACAACCACAAAGCATTCTATAGCTATGTCAGGAATCTAAATGGGAACACTCAGATCTGCTCTGAGTTACAGCACAATGGCACTAAATATACAGAATCAACTGATATTGCCAACATCCTAGCAGCTAGGTTCAGTGCTAACTTTACCCCCCTCTCACCCCTTAGAGGGCCCATCTCTATACCGGAAGAATGCAAAGTTCCTATAATCACGGCTGCACAGGTAAAAAACACACTCTCCAAAGCCAAGAACACAGCATCCATGGGACCTGACATTATCCCAGGCTGCGTTCTACATGAACTACAGAATGAACTGGCACCCTACCTAAGTACCATGTTCAATCATAGCCTCACCTCAGGCTTTGTACCCACTGAATGGCGCACCGCAACAGTTATCCCACTCCACAAAGGGGGAGCCATGATGGACCCCGGGAACTACCGCCACATTAGCCTGATGAGCCTGGTCTGCAAGGCCATGGAACATATCATCGTGGAACTCATAAACAAAGACATTGGTAATCTCCAAACTCTGGATCCTACCCAGTTTGGATTTGTAAAAGGCAGATCATGTCTCCTAAACCTGATTGACTTCTTTGAAGCAGTCACCAAAGCCATAGATGAGGGTAAAATGGT
Organism: Protopterus annectens; assembly: GCF_019279795.1. NCBI lineage: Eukaryota > Metazoa > Chordata > Ceratodontiformes > Protopteridae > Protopterus > Protopterus annectens. The sequence goes on along the minus strand of NC_056737.1, from coordinate 805,420,082 downwards.
TCACACAGCTAATCTAGATCTCGCCAAGGCTTTCAACACCATCCCCCACTCTGGAATTATAGATAAGCTCACTACACTAGGTATAAATCCCTGTGTCACAAGATGGGTTGCCAACTGGCTCATGGACAGAACCCACACTGTGAAAGTAGCGGATTCCAAATCCGACATCAGACCAGTGACAAGTGGAGTACCACAGGGTTCAGTCCTGGGTCCTCTCCTGTTTGGTATCTACTTCTCTGAGGTGCAGGCCAACACGGAAGGTCTTTGGCTAACAAAGTTTGCAGATGACTGCAAACTAGGAGCCATAATCGAAACTCCTAACGATGTGGACAAACTACAAAAGGGTCTCACTGAGATAGATACCTGGTGTCAAAGCCATGGCCTGAAGCTCAATGCCAAAAAGTGTATTGTCATCTCCTTTGGTAAAAACTCTGTACCCATGAACTTCCACATAGCTGGTAGTCTACTAATGTTGAAAATGTGATAAGTGACCTTGGGACACAGGTGGACAGTAGTCTCTCCTTTGATAATCACAATGCCACAGTGGTCAGGAAATCCTTCTACGTGGCTCATCTCATCACAAAAGGATTCTCATCCAGAAAAAAAGAGGTCATTGTTCCCCTCTACTCATCACTCATTAGACCCATTATAGAGTACAATGCCCCTTTTGGTATGTACCTCACAAGACATCTACATCAACTGGAAAGACCACAGAAATACCTCACAAAGAGGATTACTGGCCTCAAACAGATGCCCTATGCAGACCGTCTCAAAAAACTACAGCTTTACTCCATCACATATCGCCTACTCAAGGGCGATCTCTGCCTAACATACAAAGCTATGTCAAACCCAGAGCTGTTGGACATGCTCCACTTAAAGAAATCCCAATCCCTCCGAGCTACACGCTCTAGGGACCTAAACCTTGTCACCACAATAAACAGAACATGCTGGAGGGATAGATTCCTGTCCCAGAGACTTCCCATACTCTGGAACAGACTACCTATCTATGTCAAACAGAGCTCCTCATTAGCACTCTTCAAGAAAAAATCTTGATGATTGGATGGGAAATGGGAAATTCACCCCGGGGATCACTTCTGTGGCTCTGCTCGACAGGGGCACAGGAAAATAATTCTCTTGGGTGGCGAAAGCCAGGGTAGGGTACATATTTTGGCTAGGCTTGTATGGGCCCTAGGGCCGATAGCCTAGTACCTACCTATGAACCTATGAAATAAACTACCTATCTATATCAAACAAAGTTTCTCATTAGTACTCTTCAAGAAAAATATTGATGATTGGATGGGAAATAGGAAATTCACCCCGGGGATCACTTCTGTGGTTCTGCTCGACAGTGGCACAGGAAACTAATTTTCTTGGGTGGCAAAAGCCAGGGTACCTTTTTGTCTGGGCTTGTATAGGCCCTAGGGCCGATAGCCTAGTACCTACCTATGAATCTATGAACATGGTCTATGAAATTAAATTTTAATTTTTTTAAATTATTGCTAGATAATGTATGCATATATTATGCACTAACCTCACCTTTAACTCATATATCATAAATGCGTTCATATATCTTGCTTTTCAAACACCTTTTGGTTTTAACATTTTAAAAAGCTTTGCAGAAGGTACACACAACCACATATACAGCAAAGTTTGAATAACATTTATAATAACTAGGTGGACCACATCCATCCACAACCCCTTTTCCCATTTTTGCACATAGGGTATGTATCACTTCAACAGTGACAATCATCTAGAGCCAAGGTTTACCCCACCAGGTGGCTAGCCCTGCCACAGTAATTCTTCCACATCACACACTCACACCTATGGCCAATTTAGAGTGTCCAATCCACCTACTGCATGTCTTGAATGTGGGAGGAAACAGGAGCACCCGGAGGAAACCCATGTGAACACAAGGAGGACATGCAGACTATGTACAGAAGGCACCCCAGCCAAGGATTGAACTGGGGAACCTCTTGCTATGAGGTGGCAACAGCGCTATCTGCTGCACCACTGTGCCACCCTTTTTACCAGTAGTTATGCTGAAGAATGATGGCAAATCTGCAATAAGTTTAAATATAACAGAATTGTAAGATTTATATGTACCACTTTTCTTTTTACGTAATCTACTGTCTCTCTAATTTTTATATATTTTTTAAATAATTTCTTCTTTTATTAATAAAGTATGGTGTATCACTTACCTTATTCAAAATGTCCAGCTTTGCTATTAATATATCCCAAAGTTATGCATTCCAAGGAATAAGTACTTGATATGGCCAAATAATACATATTTGTAGCATTTCATTGTATGACCCCCCCTCCCGACACTACCCAGTTTTTTACACTTCTCACTTTTTCTGGATAGCTCCTCATTTTAGACCTATTATTCAGTGCCATCATCCCTAAATTAAATACTTGACTGTCTGTTGTCAAAGAGTAATCTAATGGACTGACTCCAGACAGTATTACATTTCAAATAAAAGGGATGTGTGCTATCAAAATGCAAATAAGAATTGTTTGCCGAGTTGTTGGAGTAAATGCCAATTTTGATCCATCTGTCTTTTTTTATAAACAGGAACAGAATGTAAATGATTACACCAGATAAAATCACTTAAGTTAGCAGGTCTAGGAGATGTTCTTTCTGATGCCCTTCCTGCGGGAGAAGTAAAGATGCCTTGTTGAAGTTTCCAAGAAATGTATTCAGTCAAGTAGGTAGATGGATGAGTGTTCTTGCTCAGTACATCTGAGATGACTATAGCTGACTCAAATGTCTATAAAGAACTAATGCAGATTCCAAGGTCAAAAGATAATGAAGCACTATTGAAGTTTTTAAGAATGATGCAGTATATTGTAAAGGTTTGTAGCTATTAGTGTCTGACATAACTATACCTTTTAGTTGAGTTGTTAGAGCAAGGTGTAGCTTAGGAATAAAACTTTCAACAGGGAAAGAGTATTGGAAATGCTCAGGAAGCTAATTATAAATGCTCCCCTTTTGCAGAACTTTGATGTTAACCATTCTGTTGCAAGTATTGCAATTCAGATTTGTTTAGATACTGTCATTCTACAAGAGAAGAAGACCAGTTGTCTGTGAGTCATGAGCATTTACAGAGGCACTAAAGAAAGGTGCTCAAATTGAAAAAGGACTCCCAGCATCAGTGTATGGAAGTGCGAAATTATATGAATATAGCTAGGGTAAAGAAGCTCAGGTGGAAACAGATCGCAAATCTTTGTAATTCATGTTCAGAAAGTCTTTGTACAGAGCACCTCCAAATTATAGAGAATGTCTTAATCTATAGAAGTATGATTAGAAAGTGAAAAACAGGCAAAACAAAGAAATATATATACTAGATACATTAAGCACAACATATTTACAGATGTATAAAGAGTAGTTAAAAGAAAAGCTAGAGATTTGTTGGATAATTCCACAGTTACATATGGCAGAAGAATAAATAAAAAAGAATTCCAGAGATGTGCTAACACTGACTTAGAAATGAAATTAGCAGAAAATGTTACAGTTAAAGCTGGCCTGAGCAAAAATCATCACTGAGGAAAGAAATTCAGTTTTATTTACCATTCAAGGAAGAAATAGCTGACAAAAGAGAAGAATTGCCCTGTGGTAAAGAGGGATGAATCCCTGACTACAACCTAGTCAATCCATTGCTCCATTAGTAAAGCAGGAGGTGAAAGAACCAGGTCAAGAGGTCATAGGCAGCTCCTAAATGCTTTATCCCATACATGGGTCCCCTGTAATTATCTGTGGTATGATCCCGGTTATTCCCATTAGGGGTAATATATAATTATTGACCATGGGATGGATAAACCCAATCTGTAACCAAGTGGGATAGGTTATTTCAATAACAATAAAGGAATTTGAATAGGCTTAAAATGACCCACAACGGCCGCTAGCCTAGTACTGGGTTGGGAGGGTGGCCTAATGGTTAAAGTGTTTGCCTTACAAACAAAATGTGCAGGGTTTGAGTCTCACAAGGGATAATTGGCTAGGCTTAAAACAAATGGCTCACAAGGGCAGTTAGCCTAGTACTAATTTATGAACCTATGAACTTACCTGTGAACCTATGAGAGAAAATAGCCGACATTGGCTCACTGCATTGATGATATCTACCAGTGGGTGGTGGGAAATGTCCAGCAGACAGAGCATAGTAGTGCACAGCTTCAGGAGACCAGCATGCATGGTTGCACAGCATGGCAGTCACTGAATAGCAGCCTGAGTTTGCAAGCTGCCTTTAGAGATGGGAGTTAGGGTAGTCCACAGGATCTGCAGACTAACCTGTTCCACATTACCTGACTGTTGAATCCCAGGAAACAAGTAGGCTAATATGGCTGTCTTTCCAGTCAACTAGTAGGCCAGAAGGTTGTCACATCATTAGGGGATGCCTAGCTCTCATCCATCAAAATGACAAACCAATGGACAAATATTGTGGCCTAAGAGTCCTAGTATAAACAAAATAAAGGTATCAAAATAATATCTCCCTAGTAAGTGAAAAAAGTAAATGCTTGAAAAGATATGTCAATCACATCTGAAAATAGTAAACTGCAAGACACAGCAAGATATGTAATGTATTGGTCGGAAAATTCAACTCTGATAGAACAAGTAGTATGGGGAGCTGTGTCATTTACAATGAGTACGATAACAACTGTCCAGAAGAGGATATAACTGATGTGCTCCATGGTCATCCTGATACTAAAGTGCATCTTAATTCATAGAATTGACTTGGCACTGATTTGTTCCATTTCAGAGAGGTTGCATATGTCATATATATATGAATTATATTCCAGCAGGTTGGGTGTTCAAGGGAATAAGTTTGAAAAGCAATTTACCTCCTTCAGCTATATTATTGAGGTCTGAAAAATCAACATAAAGTAAAGAAAACGCTGGAAGTAAATCACCTTGGACAGAAATTCTACTTTGAAAGAAACTGCAGAAAATAACCATATTTACAGATTGAAGCTATATAAATACAAAGGCAGTGGGAAAGGCAGCAGCTATAGCTGAAGTAGTTGGTAAAGCAGCCAAACCAAGATAATCTGTTGTTCACTGGGAAGACTGAAAGCTGTAGAGGAGAAATCACAGACATTTGTGTAAGATGAATATATCAACATTCTGGAGGATGAGCAACCAGAATTCTTGCAACATGTCCTGTTGAAAGAAAATACATACTGTTGGAGGTGTAATTCTTAAGAGTTGCAGAGGTAGACTCCTGGAAATATCAATCCATGTAAATTAGTTGTACAGGAGTAACTCTCCAAAAAGGAATCCCACAGTTCAATGTATAAATAACTGTACTATATACAGAAAACCATTGAAGAAAGCATACAGATACATGGATTTTTTTTTAGGTAGTTGAGCATTAAACTGAAGACAAACACTGCATTTATTAAAAGGTATTTCAATATATACAAAAGTACTATTTTGATGAAAAAATATCCATGGCATGAGTGTTACAGAGTTAAAGTTAATTTTAAATGAGTGTAATGTAATTCATAGGTTCATAGGTGTTTTCTAGGCTAACAGCCACAAGGGCCTTTTTAAGCCTAGCCATGCATTCCAAATCTCTAATAAGTTCTGGTACCACTAATAAGTGTAATTAGGGGCTTGGTTGATGAACCATTTACAGGCTGTCTGTGTCCATAAGACAAGTTTTCTATGAAGAGGGTGAAGGGGCCACCTGTCCAAAACTTGCAACAGGATTTCAATAACCCCTGCAGGTAAGGGAAATAACTCAGTCTATGGAGTTTAAAGGTGGAGCTTAGCAGAAAGGAGGGCTGTGGGAGGCAAAAGAAAACAGGGTTTACTTGTAGATAAACAAACAAATCTCCCATTAGGAAAAAAAAAGGCAGACTGAGGTCATTTTCACCCACAAAGGTGAACTGTAGCAACAAAGATCTGGGGTGATTAAGCACAGTGAGGCATTACAGAATAGAATGTTGGTCTATCACCCTTAAGCTTTACTTGCCAAGCAGTCCTAATGCACACCAACCTTACTGCTACTGTTTACAGAGAATCGGCCTTCTTTTACTATATGTGTGTGTGTGTGTGTGTGTATATGTATATATATATATATATATATATATATATATCTAACAACACACATAAACATATACACGCATACATACATGTGTATAATATGTATATAAGTCGCACAGTTATCATTACAAGAGAACTGTAGCAGTAGGGCCAACCACGGTAAAATCATACAAATAAAGCAATAGGCTTTACAACTGATTAGCAAACTAAATTTTCCAGGCTGGAAAGTACTTCCTCTACCCCATAATGCACTGCACCACTCTCCCTCTCCAGATCAGAGGTTAGCCATGCTAAATATATAAGATAAACAAGACTTTCTTAGACTAGGCAGAGGACATTTAGTGGGCTTGGTACCAAGGATGGGCCTATTCTTGCGGATCTATCATTATAGTTAAGTTCATAAAATTGCTGTTCTAGAAGACAGTAGGATTATGTATTTACTCTTGTTTACCAGGGTACAGCACTGACTGGTTCAAAGGTAGTTTATAGGTGACTGTAAGGCTAACTACTCTGAAAGATCATTTTAAGCCTAGGAAACAATCAGAAGTTAAAATCAAACCCTGTACATTATGTCTATGAGGCAAAGCCCTTAACCATTATACCAAACCCACAAATATTTGAAATTTGCTGTATTAGAACCCAGGATTATCCGCATTATAGCCCTACATTTGCACCTGCTGCCACAGGAATAATAAATATGTTTCTGTCATAGCAGCAACACTGAGTTAGCTACTTTTATAATGTGCCATTTAACCAAACAAGGTCACTGGAGAGACATGCTCCTTTTCAGGATGACACGGGAACACAGTCTGGTTAAGTGACTGGCTCAAAGTCACACCTTCACTTGGCAGTGATGTCTCAACTATTACTGTGGCAAGCAGACCTTGTTGAGGAAAACAGTGTTGCAGTATATAGCTTTTTGAGCTCTGTTTGTTCAGTCTGCTGGCTCCTACTTCCATAATGTTTACAATTTAGAGGTCAGCCCAGGCAAAAATTCATCAGAGAGTCTCTTCAGTAGGCACAGTTTTGCTTTATCAGTTGATATAGCTTGGTCAGAAATATCCCCCTCTTTACCCTTGTGGATTACTGGTCCTTCACTAGCCTCAGCTGCTGGATTTCCCTTTAAGTCAGTGAAATATAGACTTGCATGGTACTTTAATAATGTAAGCATCAAATTGTTATGGTTATTTCCCGATTTGCAGGAAGATACTTACTGCTAGCTTGGGGAATATGCATGCTTATATATTCAGCACATTATGTCATAGTGTATGTTACTATAAGTCTATGGGCATCCTTATGTGTGACCACTGATTATTATTAAAGACTGTGAACCCAAGCAAAGATCCATAATGAAGACCCTCTTATAAATAAACTGATACAAAAGAATGTATCTGCTATTTCTGGGTCTGTGTTTTTTTACTAGCCTTGTCACTGTGAAAACATTTATTATGCTGCCACTTTTGTTGTTGTTGCTCCTTGAGGGTCCAAAAAAGGAGAGACTCTAGGTGTAAGCAGGTGTTTCTTTTACAGCTGGGTTTCTGTAATGGGCACACTTGAGATTATGTTGCTTCTTACCTAGGAGGGATATCTGGCTGCTGAAAAGATCCGACTGATGGTCACCTAACAGCCAATTCTCAACTACCTTTATATTTATATTTCTGCAGCAATTGCACTAATATTTGAAGTTCACATCCTACAATGAGTACATACCTCTCAACCTCATAGCACAAGAAAACTGAACTAGGCCTTAAATAATGGGGGGGGGGGGCAAAAGCTCAAAAATAGGAACATATTTTAGATATTGCTTGTAAAAATGTAGTAACAGGATTTGCATTAGCATTCATTTTCTGAAAGATATTAAGTTTGAAACTCAAATGTTTGTCATTATTTAGTGACATCATTCCAAGGTGACTTGCTAGAAAGCCACACATTTTATGAGTGATAGACCAAAAGTAGTCAGAAATCTGGACAATCAAGAGGTGGTGATGAATATGTAACATAACTGTAGCTAACAAATGGAATTGTTGAGCTATGCAGGTAACCTTTAACAGAAATAATGAATACAGAAATGATAACTGGTTTCAGGCACAGCTGGGCGAGAGTAAAGAACAAAGTAGCTGATGGATCAAGTAATGGGAGCCATAACACCAGCAAAACCTCCAGCTAGGTGACAGGTAGTGCGTTAGCTGAAAGTGCCTAACTATCGTTCATTTGATCGTTTGCTGACAGTTTGTTTAACTGTTGAGTATTTCATATACATATTTCACTTGTAGAAATACTCCCTTAACCAGTAAGAAAAAATACTGTAGATTATTTTAAACAATGTTATGCTTCTTTGGAAAAGAGGCCCTATACCCAAGTGATGCATTAGTTGTTTGGAAACAAATGATCTTTGCCAGCTGTCATCTGGGACATGCCACCATTTTTATAAGACTGCTACTCCAGGTTATTTGTTACATCAGACTGCATATTATTAACTGTAGAAATACTCTGGCCAACTGTTCCAGCTTATTAGCATCTTAGGACATTGGAATGGCTAGAGCTGCCCAACATTTTCAAACTAAACCAACTTACTGAGGTTTTCAAAACGATCAACCACCCAGAAAGAATCCCCTCACTGAATAAAATATTCACCCCCTACTCCAACCTTATATCCCTGCGGTCATCAAATAGCCTACTTGTTCAGACCATTAAATCCAACAACTCGGGAGGCGAAGCACTCTATGCTAATTCCATTGGCAAATCCTGGAATGCCCTCCCAAACAACCTAAGGCATATGACCTCTCCTCACCAATTTAAAACACCTCAAAGATTTCCTAAAGTCCCAATGGCTATGCCCTGCTCTAATCCAGACTAATAGCAATCGCCTATACCCACCCAATCCTCTACCCATAATGAAGCTAAGCTTGATCACCTTTTCCTAGTCTGCAACTTTTCTAACCAACATGTTTAACCTGTTTGATTGCTTTATTCTTGTTTGTAATAACAACCAATTAATCTTCTTATGTTACTGTTAAACTTCCTCTGACTATATCTTTGTATGTTATAATAATTAGTGCCCTTCTTATGTCTCTGTTTTAATTCCTCTGATTTGGAGCTTTTCTCCCCGGGCCTCTACTGAAAATGGACATATATCCAGCTAGACTAGCCCGGTCAACAAATGTAAAATAAAATAAAATAAAAAAATTAGTTATGTTAGAAAAAAGTTGTCATTTAACTGCTGACTTGGCAGTACAATCAGGCTTAACAGTGTATTCACAACTCCTAGTGTCTTACTCAGAGGAAATCAGAACAGCTGCAGTATTTGACACTAAAAGCCTAAGACCACCAGCATACTACCACCTTGTTATATTTTATTATGTTATTGTTATATGCTGTTTATGTGTTTATTTACTCTATGTGTTTATTTACTCTATTTATTATTTGTCATATTTAATTGTTCTTTTTGTGCCTTAGGTATTTACTTTTATGTAAATTGTGGGTGTTTTTTGCAGAAATTAAGAGCAAAGCAATAATTTGCTTATCTCTTAACATTACTATTTAAAAGTAAACAGACTGAGAAACAAAGACTGCAATTCATTGTTTACAGAATATCAGTTATCTTGAATAACAGGCTTACTAAAATTGGTATTAATCACTGACTAATTCAGCATGCTTGAAACAGTATTTTATTCACTTATTTATCCTTTGTTGACAGAGTTAGTCCCACAAGGCTAGTTGCTTCTTTTCAGGGGAGATCCAGGTTGGTATTTACTACTAGAGTAATTTGGCCAGGGCATCAGGGAACTTTTCCTACTCTTTTTGATGGGTGCCAGTGGATTTTTACATCCACCTGAGCTACTGCCAGCTCAAGCAGCTAGGACCTCTACTTACCATCTCATATGAACCTCACACTACTGTAGATTTTGAATTTTCCTACTTTGCTTTCTCAGTGACCAGCTGACTACTACTTGATTTCCTCATCTTGCTGTCCTGCCATCCCAGTTAACCATTGTGGCAGACAGGTGAACACAATGAGGTTGAAAATTGTAAAGGGGAGGTTCACACTCCCCTCAATATTGAGCTCTGTCTCCAGTCCCCTGATCTCTAAATATATTAGATGGTTGAACACACTCAGGGAAAAGGAAGTAAATGTATTGTCCTATTGTCTGGGTTCTTTAGAGGACTACATTTAGAAATCAGGATTCAGAAGGTGTAGTGCTTCTCCAGTTGGGGGTGCAGCATAGAGAGCAAAAACTCACTTGAAACTTTATGGACTTTTATATGAGGAGATAGGAAAATAAGCTGCAGGATACTGGTATCAGAATGCTGGGTATGGGAACCAGGGCAGTGGTGCTTCAAAGTATACCATTTTAAATTAAACTTCCTTAACTGTATTTGTCTTTTTTCCTTCTTTTATACAAAAATTAGATTATAGACCTATAGATTATAGGCATTGTTCTTTTAAATAGTTCTACATATACATTGTGCTTAATGCTTTGTTCACTAAAACTGCCTTTTCTTGTTTTAGGTATTTAAACCATGTAAGAGCTGCCTCTCCACAAGATCTAGCTGGTGGCTATACTTCCTCACTTGCATGTCATCGGGCCCTTCAGGATGCCTTTAGTGGACTTTTTTGGAAAACAAGCTAGCCCACATTATGAATTTCCTGCTTGCAAAACAAGAATCGATTTTGGTAGTTGTGAGAAGCATGCAACACATCTATGCTAATCACATTTGTTTTGGAGTTATACAACTGAAACATCTTAAAATAAATGGCATACCAGTTATCATGGAAGGTTTCTCCCAAGTGGCGTGGTCTTTTATTTGTTAATTAAATAAAACTCTAGATTGTGCTCCTTGAGAAAATGTTTGTTTACTTGCAACTTAAAGTGAATATTTTGGTAGAAATATTTCCTTTTCAATAAAGGCAACTTCTGAGGTTTATTTTATTTGAGTCTGATGTGTTCTTCAACCTGTTATAGGCATAGACGGCCTTAGGCAGAGACCAACTAGGCGGCCGCCTAGGGTGCCGCTCTAGCAGGGGCGCTTTTCCAGTGTTTATTTGGTGTAGGTAAACTAGGATGGGGGCACCAGGTAGTGTGGTGGGGGAGCCATGGAGCCCTTTTGCCTAGGGCACCAGTTGACCTAAGGCCGCTCCTGGTTATAGGTTACTAAAGAGCAGTAAACTATGGAACACTGATTCTATGAGTGTTAGTTTACTGTACTACTTGGGGAAAACAAGTTGTGATGTATTTTTTAAGTATAACCTTTGTTTAGCAAACAGGAATATGCGTGTTCTTTATCAACTAAAAAAAAAAAAAAACATGAAATTTACTGTGTAAAGAAAAGTGTGATTTATTTTGTCCAATTTGTCACTGAGTTACTCAGAGCTTAGATCTGATCAAGCCGTACTTCTTGATGACTCTGGTAAACTACTGATCATCTCTAGGTGACATTAAACAGAGCTACTTAAACAGTTCTAAGACACATTTTTATTTGAATTTATGTTTTATTTTTTACACACTATTTTTCACTGTTTGTAGGAAGGAAGGGATAGCTTGTAGATTAAAAGATTTACTTTGATTTATGTTTTGTAGCTTTAGATGGGCAAACTCTAGCTTTCTCAAGGGGCATACTCAGCTATAAGTTCATACAGACTGCAGAGAGGACAATCCAGAGCTTATCTAAACAATCCTATCTTGGTTTGTGATTTATTGATCTTTACTGTTAAAAAGAGGTGCAATTGAGAGCGATAGTGAGCAGAACCTACTGTGTGCATTCATGCTCAGTATAAAGGAATTCCAGTATTTATGTGACTTTCACAACTTGTACGGTCAGAGCAATGACTTTTCTGTACTTACTTTAATATTTAGTTGTATATTGCTTGTGTGACTTTTTACTTAAAAGTTGATTTAATTTCTCTCTGAATTCTGTGGTAACTGATTTTTTTCTTTTAATTTTTTTTATTAATTTGCAGCTGAATATGGATTCATTAAATTAGTATGTCATTAACAATTTGCTAAAGCACAAATATCTTGGACAGTGTAATAAGTACTATGTATATTTAAAGGTAACACCTTATAACACTGTTGATCTTTGTTCTTTATGTCAAAAGTTGGATGATTTGCTTACCATTATTTGTAGTAAATCTCAACTTACTAATGCCTATTGCACTTGTGCAATTAGCACAGCTTGGAGAACTGTTGTTACATATATTAATGACTGGACTGATGAGATAAACAATGTTAGGCAAAGAGCAAATGGAGCACATTTAGGAAAGAATGTGTCTCTTGTCTGTAAAGATCACTCAAACTCTATGAAACAAGATAATGCCACTGACAACCTTGGAATTCTGGATACAAGTATTCAGCAATATGAGGACTCATGGAGTACAGAAGGATATAAAAAAAAGAAAGAAAGGAAGAAGTTCACAACAAATAAAGAAGAAAAAGAAACTGATAAATGCTTGTAAAGCAAAGAGAATACATACTAAAAAGGACACTGCTTTATGTAACCCACAGATTACATGGAATGATAACATTTGAGAAAACCTTCAGTCTACAGAAAAATGCATCCAAAAAAGAAAGTAAAAAAAAAAGTGGCAAGGGGCAGGTGAAAATGAAGAAGTCAAAATTGAACATGGAAGTATTTAAGAACATTATTGCAGGAAAAAAAAGAGGTGAAAGACAGACGTTGACAACATGGTTCAAGCTGTTGGTGTACAAAGCCAGCTGAATGAGATTTGTATGCTTGCGAATATAATAGGCAATGAAAACACTTGGATCAGTAAAACTAATGGTGATGAAGATCATTTCTTTGTAACAATTGATAGAGCAGATATTACTGGATTATAAGTTAGATTCTTCAGATCCAGTCAGAAAATATATATTCTTATAATTGAAGATTCAGTTATTTGAGGAACTGATACTTAACATTTGCTGAGAAGATAATGAGCATTGAATATTGTTATGCTTGCCAGCAGCAAAAATACAAGATGTGAGTCAGGCTTTAGAATGCCTTAATGTAAGGAAGTACAGATCTGTTTTTATTCTCATGTCTGTACAAATGATCTCATCTGCAAAGACTCTCTTACTGTTAGTAGGGAATTTACAGGCCTTTTAGCATACCTTGTACAGGTGTTAGGAAGTATTTTTCACAAATCACATATAGAAAGAAGAGTCATGTTACCATGAATGAAAAATTGTTTTGGTAAATACATACACGAAAAAATGTCCTGTTTAAAAAAAATGGAAATGTGTAGAGCATTCGAGACTAATTTTGGGGACACGTGTTCAGACTTGATAGCGTGCACCTGTCGAGATTAGGGAAAAGAATGTTTACAGCAGATATTTTCTAATATTTGACAAACACAAAGCAGGACTTTTGCAGGTCAAAAATTTAAAAGTTTACAGACAGCAACATTTGATGGATCTCTGATGGTTGTTAATGCTAGACGCATTAATAATATATATTTTTTTAATTTGAAAATTTGCTATGTTCCCACAAGATTGACATTCTTTGTGAAACATGGTTAAATAACAATGATTGGAAACCAGTTCTGTCAGGATATAAATGTTTTACTGTACCAGACATTCTAACAAACAAAAAAATAAAAAATCAGGGGGAAGTGTTATGATAGGGATTAAAGATAGTTAAGAGACCTGTTATTATTACATGTTCATTGATAACACCAATATTATAGATTATATAACTGTAACAATAAAGACAACCCTGGAACATATAACATTTATTGGTGTATATAGACTACCACATTCAAGTGTTGACTAGAGGAATTCATATATTTCTTGCATGAAACACTAGGGGGAAGAATAATAGTGGCTTGAGACTTAAATTTAATGGAAACAGATTGGAATAATATTGATTCAACAACATTAGTAAGGAAATCATTCACAATGTATGTTCAGGAACAATTGCTTCGGCTTGTAAAAAAAAAACTACCAGGAAAAGGAACATACTAGACATTCTTTGTGTTCCTAAAGAAATTACTGTTACTTCAAGTCAAGTTTTGCCTCCTTTGATGTGCAGTAATCATGGGATTATTAAGGTTAATTTGTTGCTAGATAATTCTGACAAACAAATCTAAACCAATGCATAGAAGATCAATAACAGATAATATGAAAAGCAACAACAGTCGCTATGTAAAACTAATTGGAGTGACAAGTTCAGTGGAAAAACTGCAGAAGAAATGTGGAACATTTTGAAAGAAATTGTTAACTGCAAAAAAAAAAAAAGAATCACAAAAAATTGTTTCAGGATCTAAGCACACAACGCCACAAAGATCTATAGCAAAAAATATAAGAAATGGAAAAGAGGTTAAACTACAACTTTGAAAACTGAAATAAACTGGACAAACAAATTAAACATAGTGTGAGACAAGATGAAAAATTTGAAGAAAATGTATATAAAGATATTGAGCATAATTGGAAACCATTGTATAGATACATAAGATGTGAAAGAAGTAAAGACATACTGTGTATAGATTGTAAAATGTATTCTCAGTTACAACAGATTATAGACATATTTACAAATTTTTATAACAGTTTGGATGCACAAAAGAGATAATATTCCTAGTGACATCCAGGTATCCTCAGAAACTGAACTCAGATTACATTATCTTGAAAAAGAACTCTGTAAACTGATCACAGGAAGGATATGGAAATAGGAATAATGACCTGAGAACACTTCAGCAAGAACTTACAGTACCGTTGATGAAGTGTTCTCAGGTCATTATTACTAATTCCATCATGTTTTTCAATCTGTATGCCTTGCTAAATTAATAACAGATAACATTCTACCACACGAACACAGGGTATTAAGGGAAAGGAAGGGGAGAAATCAAATAACATCATGGAAGTATCGAATAGAGAAAACTACAAAGCAGTTAAGATAAGAAATGCCACTTTTAGAGGAGTACAGAAGAGGGAACAGATCAACAAAAATACTCAGAAAGATAGACGTGATAAAAGCAATGTGCAATATTATAACAGATCGGGATCCATCATGCATTATCGCAAATAAACTAAAAATATCAGCACAGGCAGAAAACTTAGAAGATACACAGATAAATATAAAGGAAAAGTACAAAATAAGCAATTTATTGATGACCCCAAAATGTTTTATAGAGAACTAGGAAACAAGGTTAAAGGAATTGAAAGACCAACAGAAAAAGAAATAGAT
Organism: Protopterus annectens; assembly: GCF_019279795.1. Lineage (NCBI taxonomy): Eukaryota > Metazoa > Chordata > Ceratodontiformes > Protopteridae > Protopterus > Protopterus annectens. The sequence goes on along the minus strand of NC_056737.1, from coordinate 805,404,859 downwards.
ACATTTTGGAGAAATATTTATGAAGATCCTGTGGAACATAACAAAGATGCTAAATGGATAGAAGTATTTAAAGAAAGTATAAGAAGTTCAAAGGTACAGGATATGAAATGGGATGAAGTAACAGCCAGAGAGATTGAAACTAAGTTAAGAAAAGCCTCTAATTTGAAAACACCAGGCACAGATGCAGTACCTAACTTCTGGTTAAAAGTATTAACATCTTTGCACAAAGATTTAGCCATGAGTAAGAACTATTTATATGTGCACCCCAAACAGGCACGAACCCGGCTAACAACAGGAAAAACAATGCTCCTACTTAAAGAGAACCTGCAAGCTACCCTAGAAATTATAGAACAGTAACTTGCCTTCCAACTATGTATAAACTATACACCGGAATTGATGCCAACATAGTTTATAACAATTTAGAAGAAAACTCAATCATGGCAATAGAACAAAAAGGCAATAAAAGAAAGTCATATGGAACAAAGGTTCATCTGTTGTTAAATAAAGTCATAATGAAGAACTGTAAATAAAGCCTGGGTTGACTACAAATAAGCATTTGATAGTATCCCACATTCATGGATAAAAGAGTGCTTAAAATTTATAAGATACATCCTACACTGATCAACTACATTACAGTGACCATGAAACAGTGGCAGACCACTTTGCAATTAAGCCATGATAAAGGACAAATTATTATTCCAGGGATAAAATCCAAAGGGGGATATTCCAGGGTGACTCCCTGTCACCTATGCTATTCTGTCTTGCCCTTGACCCATTAAGCTGTCTACTTAACAGATTAGGCCATGACTATAATTTGGCTCCTGGAAAACAACAAAGTATAAAGACTTCTCATTTTCTGTTTGTCAATGATTTAAAACTGTATAGCTCATCAAGTGAGGAACTGAAAGTACAATTGCAAGTAGTCAAAACTTTTTCAGATGAATTAAGAATGTCATTTGGTCTTGATAAGTGTGCAAAAGCAACCTTTAAAGCAGGAAAACTGCAGCACCAAAGAAACATCAGTTTGGGAGAAGACTGTGATAGAAAAGAACTTGAGCAAGAGGGAGTGTATAAATATTTGGGAATTGATGAAGGATCAACAATAAAACATGAACAAATGTCAATAAAATTCAGTAAGGTATATTTTAGAAGACTTAAATTATTCCTGAAAACAGTGTTGATATCTAGGAACAAAATTCAAGCTATAAACCAATTTGCTCTCCCTGTCCTAACTTACAGTTTTGGAGTGATTGACTTGCCCCAAAACATGTTGGATAGATTAGATAAGAAAACAAGAAGGATGCTTCATGCTCATCAAAAGATTTATAAAAGTCAGTGCATACCAAGATTATATATTCCCTGTTCCGAAGGATTTATGGGACTCCTTGAAATTTATTTATACCGTATAGATCTGCAATCGTGGGACTGCACACATATCTGCTGACCTCACAGAACCCAAACGTAGTGAAAGTTTTGAAACATGAGGAGACTAAATCTAAGATGATTTCCATGCTTAGTCTAGGAGAAGCATATCGATGTCAAGCAGGAATAGAAATCAAACCAGAAGTAGATAAAAATCAGGCAGCAACTGAATGTACCAAAAAAAACAAAAGAAACAATATAAGGTGAAGGATCAGATGAGGAGGCAAGAAATGTGGGAAATGCATAAATATAGTTGCAAGTATAGAAAACCTCTGGAAGAACCTCATGTTGATCAGGATCAAACACAGAAACAGCTAAGGAGAGACAACCTCAAACCAAAAGATGAAAGGTTAATATTGGTGGCCCAAGATAGTGGGCTATGTAAAGTCCATTGAACATGTGGGAGAAACAGACAAATATAGGTTTTGTAAAACAGATTTGTTAACAGTTGCACACCTTGTTGCTGGTCTAAGATAGTGGGCTATGTAAAGTCCATTGAACATGTGGAAGCAACAGACAAAAGTAGGTTTTGTAAAACAGTATTGGAAACAGTTACTAATGGCAGAAGGAGTGCATACCAAAAGGCATAATGATGTGTCAAGACTGTTGCACTGGAGATTGTGCAAACATTATAATACTGAAGTAGCAGAAAAACACTAGAAACGTGAGCCACAAAGCATAACAAAAAACTATGAAGTTTATATCACATAGGATTACCCATTACCAAGAGTTCAAAAGACAGATGCTAGAAAACCAGATATAGTGGTCCATGAAAAGAAGACAAAAGTAGCATTGATCATTGAAATTGCTACATCCAGTGACTACAGTGTCTTGTGTACAGAGACCAAGAAAAAACGGCAGTTTTCTGTAGAATGTCACCAAGCACAATAGATTGTGTACAGAGAGACATAAAGTCATAAAATATCAAGATTTGCAGGCAGAAATGAGAGCAATGTGGAAGAACGATACCTAGACAGTTCCTGTAGTAGTAGTAGAAGCAACTGGGCTTATAAAAAAGAATCTACACTCATATTTAAATATGTTACCAATACATGTAACTCCGTAGGAATTGCAGAAGGAGTCATTACTGGGCACATTGCAGATGCTGTGAAGAGCACTTTTGGCTGACATCAAAGATTGAAACAATACTAATTTCATGAACTTTAACCGTACTTTGACTTAGGAATGGGGTCCATTCCCATCATGGTATTAAAAACCCAAATGACTTGGAGAAATTAAAAAAGCGAAATGCCATTATATCTATTATTTACTAGGTTGTATAAATATGGTGAGATTCCTCAAGATTGGAGAGACACACTTATTAATCCTATCTTTAAGGGAAAGAGTCCTAGGACAAACCCAGAGTCATACAGACCCTTAAGCCTACCTTCATGTTGTGGAAAAATGATGGAGAATGTAATATTGAATAAGTTATTCTCAGAATTGGTTGGGACTTGAAACCATATATCAACATGCATATGTTGAAAACAGATGTAGTGCCACCTGTAACATGATGTTCTGTAACAATATAATAACAGCTATTAATGAACATTTGTGCTGTGATGTACTTTATATAGATTTAACTTCAGCATTTGATATGGTCATACATAAAACACTGATCAATAAATTAGAAATAGGTATTGATGTACAGTTGATAAGATGGGTAGTTGCATGGCTTACAACCAGAACATGGCAAGTTATCATACAGCAATTGATCAGGTGAAATTATTGGCCCATGCGTGTTTAGATTGCATCTTTCAGATCTATCTTTTTCATCTGAGGTGTTCTACAGTCAGTGACTTGAAACTGGATAAACTAATTTCATGTGTTACAGATAGGGCATGTCTGCAAAAGAACTTGACTAAACTGACCATTTGGGCACAGGAGAATAATATGCTGATAAATACATCAAAAACTAAGCATATGAGATTTGTCAGACATAAATTGAAAGTGAATACAGCACAAATTGATTGAAACTTCAGATTCTAATATGCTGATAAATACATCAAAAACTTAGCATATGAGATTTGTCAGACAAATTGAAAGGTGAATACAGCACACATTGATTGAAACTAGATTCATTTAAGGACCTGGGTATATGGATAGATCCAGCTTTGAATTTTTATAATCATATCAACCAATTAGTTAATGATAGTTATAGAACTATAGGTTGTATAAAAAGATTTATAAAGTCTAGGAAATTAGAAATTATGAAGTCATTGTTTGTTAGTTACATTAGAACCAAACTTGAATATGAAATAACAATATGGAAACCTTATAAGAAAATAAGCATGAGTAAACTGGAGAGAGTATAGTGGAAACATACCAAGTCCATACATGGATGTAAACATTTAAATTATTAAAAGCTGAAATATCTGAACTTGTACAGTGTCTCATATAAATATTTGCAAGACCTAATTCAGGTATATAGGGCATTTACAGATCTACCTCTGGGAATGTTTGGGGTTAACAAAAATAATAGATAATTATCAGACAACCTATGTAGAAGATTGTATAAAAATTAAAAGTGTATAAAATGGTTCTCTGGGAGAGTAGCCGAAACATGGAACCGACTATCAAATTACATTAAAGCAGCTGAGATATTTTAAGAACCAGCCTGGACACATTATGGGGACAACTGTTTTGGTATATTGGCAGGCTAGAAAGGTATTAATGCCCATGCTTTGAAATATCTGTATATATGTATTAGGCTGCACATATTTTTTCATGGGTAGAAGATTTGAAATCTGTATTAAACAAAAAAATCAGGCTTAGAAGACTCTCTGCTTGTTCTGTTCCAAGTGTTTTTTTAATGTTTTGAATTGTCTTAGAAAATATAAGGAAATGTAGTTTAAAACAGAGCGGTGCTTACTTAGACTAAATACCATTCATGTTCAAGAGGCCTTTAATTCTTATGTTATACTCATATGTAGTTGCATTTCTGCCCCACAAAGTGGCTCATGAACAGCATCAAACTACAGACCAATGGCTAACAGTGAAAAAGAGGCAAACTGTCTTCTAATATAGGTTCAACAGGGTGGTTCTAACACTTGTCTGCTCAGGTTCAAGACGCTTGATTGATCCATGTCAGACCTCACCATCCACTGCTGGGCTTGTCTTTAGGCATTGTTATGGTTAATAGTGTAATTGTTTAACCAGGAGTTTTTTTTTTAAACTGACATCATAATACAGCTGGTGACGAAAAGTGATAACACAGTAACATATTTTAAATCACCAGAAGTTATTTTCTGTATCCAGCAAACAATTGCATTCTTTCATCAGAGCTTACATTTAAGTACATCTGTAACAGAAAAACAGCTTTAAGGCATGCAATCATTATTATTCTACAGTGTACATATATTGGTGTACATCTTTTCCATGGATCCACAAGCACATACATGGTCACGCTGTCTAGAACTGGCTTTGTCTTCTAAAATGGGTTCTGATGGAAGAGTAAAAGTGCAGGAGAAATGTGACATTGTATACGTCATGTAATATTTTATTTAGTTAATAGAGATAAATTACCTTGCTCGTTAGTTAATAGAGATAAATTACCTTGCTCGTTCTGTAAAACATATTTATCAGAAATGGGTCACAGCACATTCCTAAGAGTAACTTCTGATCAACAGTTCTTTCCAAGCAGTTTTGCCTGTCTAGATGCAGAATCTACAGTACTGATTAGTGGTGGTAAGGAACTCCAGATTATGTACTGAGGAACCTGGGTTGTATGTTAACTTATAGTAATGACACCTCTCAGATTTGTGAAATAGTGAGAAAATATTGGCCAGTCTTAACAGCGGATGAAAACATAAAACGTATTGTAGGTGAAACACCTAAATTTACTTTTAAAAATAAAAAGAATTTAAAAAGGCTACTGTGCAATAAAGATGGAACTAACAAAGAAAAGATTAAATTTAGAAAGGGCACTTTCAAATTTGGTCATTGCAAAGCATGCAACTTTGTTAATACTACAAACTGTTTTATACATACAGTCACTGGAAAGAATTACAGTGGAAAGAATTACAACTACAGAGGACATGCCGATTGCAACACAAGAATCTAATATATATAGCAGATTGTCAAAACTGTATTGCTTTTTATGTAGGAAAAACAAACAGAAAGTTTAAAGAAAGGGTTTTATAACGGGTGAGAGGATGGCATAATGGTTATGGTGTTTACCTTACAGATACAAGGTGCAAGGTTTGATTCTCACATGGTGTAATTGGCTAGGCTTAAAATGGCCCACAAGGGCATTTAGCCTAGTACTAACCTATGAACATTTGAATGACATAAAGAATTGTATTAAGAACAATGCCCTGGCAAGCCATGTGATGGAACATGAACGTTATACTTTTAAAGTTATGGTACTTGAGACTTTGCAAGAAACCATAAGAGAAGGAGACATTCAAAATAAAATGGAGAGTAGTGAAGTTAAATGGATAGCTGATTTGAGGGCAGATCAAAAGCCCGGCTTGAGTGTAGTACTTCAACTCAAACCAGTATTGAAAGGGGGAGGGGTGCCCTTATTGAGATGTGCTGATTGGCCATGATGAGGGAGTAGGCTTATTCTTAAGACCCTGATTGGTACATTAAGCAACTAGAGACTTACAAATATGTTAAGGATCTGAGGAAGACTATATGCTGAAAGCGCTTATCCAGTTCTCTCCTTTTTGAAGTTGCAGTTCATGGATTTTATGTGAATGTTGTTTTAACCTGTTTCATTAAATGGAATTTACTGTTTCGTGGTGGTCCACTTTGGATTTTTTGTCCGTTTACATTTTTTTACTAAAGGGACATTTAGTGATACAGAGAAGTCTTTGTTCTTGTGAATCTAGAACAGAGGATGCAATCATCAAATCCCCTAATGATGTCAGAATCCTCCAAAAAGGGCTTACTCAGACAAATGATTGGTGTCAAAATCATGGGCTTAAGCTGAATGTTAAAAACTCCATTATCATTCCCTTGGTAAAAACAATGTCCATGCATGCTGTCAAATAAACACCACCAACCTAAGCACAAATTCAGTGGTAAGAGACTTGGGAATACAAACTGAATGTGACTTCAACTTCGATCAACATTTGGCCACTGTGGTGAAGAAGGCATTCTACATTGCTCTTTTGTTTAGTAAAGGCATCACCTCAAGGGAAAAAGAGATCATAACTCCACTGTACTTGCCCTTCATCAAGCCCATTATTGAGTATAATGCCCCCTTTAGTATGTACTTTACCAGACATCTGCAGCAGCTTAAAAAACCTCAGAGATTTCTAACCAAGAATATTCAGAGTCTTCAGCACGTCCTATATGGACAGATGGAAATCACTGTCACTGTATTCACTAACATATAGACTACTCAGAGGTGACTTGTGCCTGGCCTACAGGATTATCTCCAACCCAAACCGAATGAAAATGCTACACATATGAAATTAAATGAGATCACTCACTCCAGGGACCTAAATCTGGCTTGTGACATAAACAGGACTTACTGAACAGACAGATACATCTCTCGGAGGTTTCCACTCTGAAATAGGCTGCCTATTCATGTAAAGCAGAGCACCTCTATGACCCTTTTTAAGTGCAACCTGGATGACTGGATGGGAAACCATACATTTCTGCTGGGAATTGTCTCTACAACTCTCCTAGACATGGGTATTAAGTGCTAGAAAGGCACAACCAATATCTCCCACCTAGTAGTGTATTGGACTTAATCAGCTAGGCTTGTAAGGACCCTCGGGTCAGTAGCCTAGTAATTTACTATTAACCTTTGACCTATGATGTTTAAAAGGGATAATTAGTAGAGCATATAAAATATTGCACAATAACTACAGAAATCAACCCAATGAGTTCAGACAAGATTGGGAAGAGATTAGATATGCAATTCACAAAGAAACAATGGGAGGACATATGTGTGACTCCCACATATGCGACAAAGTCTAGAAGATTTCGGATTTTTGCATGGAAGTATTTGATAGATACTTTCATACCCCAAGCACACTCCAAATAATTTTTCCTCAAATAGATTGCAAATGTTGAAGGTGTGATGGGAAAGAAAGAGGTAGCTTGGAACATGAGTTTGGGAGTGTAATGAGTTGGCAGACTTTAAAAATTCCCAACAGAGTATTCTTTCAGTAATATGCAGCAAGCAAATGAGTGAAATTAAGGACATTTTTTTTTGAGCTGGGATACAGGATCTGAATTGCCTAGACACAGCAAGGCCTTGTTAAATTTAAATCTGATGACTGCCAAAAGAAGCAGTTTCTAAAAAATGGAAATCAAAATCTAAACCAACTACACCTGAAGTAGTGAATATTGTAACAGAGATAAAAGTGCAGGAGGTGGGATCTTTAGAAAAGGATAGGAGTAAATTACATATACAAAAATGGAAATTGTAGAGAAGGCAGGAGTTGAATAATTTATGTAGTATTGCCTAGATTATATAACAATATATGTTATGTATAATGTTTGTAAATCAGAACTTGTTAATATTGTTTGAGCCTATGTCACAAGTGATAATTCAATAAAGGTGTTAAAAAAGGAAATGGGTAATCAAGTAATAAATCTGACCCTCTGAATTAATTGCACTTGTACTTGCTTTATACAGCAATCACTACTGTTTTGATAATTTTTAAAGCATTTATTTAATTTTGTGGCAAAAACAGTAATTTCTGTTTGTTGGCTTTTCTAATCTCTTTGTGGAAGGGCAAATTAGCACAGGACTTGGTTATTTGATAGTTGTTTGTTGTTTATTCTGCACTTGAGAACTTCCTTTGCTGTGCTTTTATAAGAAGAAGTTCCAGGAGCAGATATATTGTGGCAGAAGGTGTTTATCTGATCTGAATTTGGAATGCACTTAGTTATTTGTTGCTTAATCTGGACTTGAGAGCTGCTTTTGCTGTGCTTTTACATTATTAACAGATTAAAGGGTTAGACATCTTGTGGCAGTAGGTGTTTTACCTGGGCTCTCTGAGTTGAGAAGCACTGGAGGATGCTCAAAATGTAATTGTTTATAGACCACGGGGCATAGGAGTTAGTCTGCAAGCTCTTTTCTCTGCTATAACTCAGACACATTGCAAGGCTCTTTGTTCACTTACAGAGAATTCTGCAAAGCTTTTCCTGTATTTCATCTGTATCCAAAGCCATCCAAGCTAAGCTAAGAATATTTTCTGATTAATTGCACTTGTACTTGCTTTATACAGTGATCACTACTCTTTTTGAGCATTTTAAAGCATTTTTTTGTGGCCAAAATAATAATTCTTCTATTTGTTGGCTTTTCTAGTCTGAGTGCCTCCAAATCTGTTTCTGGATTGGTGAATTAGCAAGGGAAGTAGTTGTTTGCTTAATCTGCACTTCAGAGATACTTTTGCTGTGCTTTTTCATTAAGCAATTCAAGGGCCAGACATCCTGTGGCAGAAGGTGTTTACCTGGTCTCTGTGAGTTGGGAAGTGCCAAAAGTGTGGTTGTTTATTGACTAGAGGGCAAAGGGGTCAGTTTTCAAGCTTTTTTCCCACTGCGGGGAGGTGCCCACCAGGCCGTTGTGCTTAGCAGTGTCCTGTATAGTAGCAAACACCTAGACATTAAAATTTACCTATAAGGTTAAAATTAGATATGAAACCTGTTAAACAGTGTGTCATTGTGCAGAAATAAGCTTAGAGCAGCTAGCTTGTGCATTAGATAACACTACCTATAATGTACTGACTCTTAACCCCAGATACTACTTGAAGGGAGACCCCTGTTAAAACCCAATTCTTAATGTTAAAACAGCCAACCCTATTATGGGACCAGAAAACATTGATAAATGTATCTAAATGCATCTGTGGCCAGCTTGTTAGATTTGGGCATCCTAAGGCAATATAGCAATCGTCTCACATTCTCAGATAACTAGTACATTATTAAAGAAAACAACATGGTATGCAAGAAATGTA
>NC_056737.1:805053018-805093018 GCF_019279795.1 Protopterus annectens | reverse complement strand
CAGATACACAGACACATATATGCAGATACATATGTATATATGTATATATATATATATATATATATATATATATATATATATATATATATATATATATATATACACACACACACACACACACACACACACATGTGACTACACATACACATGCTTATATATGTACAATAAGATACATGTGTAGGAGGTGCACACAATATGGAACAGCCACTATGCCTATAGTTAACACCTGAACAACTGGACACTGTATGGGCAACACATACTAATGTTAATTGTTGCCTGCAACATATACCCATAGAAAGATCATAGGAAAGACACCACACACAGGTTTGCAGACATGGGAATCCTTTAATTGTGTGCTATAACAGTTCTATATGCCATATCATATAGCTGTTTAAATACTGACAGCCATATAAACAGAGTACAGCAACTGTGAAACAGTTACACTAATACAGTAGTCTGGAAATGTTCACAACTGTTGCTGTCCAGGCCAAGCCTTTCAGAATGTACAATAGTGCAGACAGACCGGGCCATAGGATACCACACAATCAACTGTATGTACTGCAGATGTGTAGTTCAGCAGCCTCTAACTACACTCTGTACAAACTCTGTAGGAGGTAAAGACATTTTGTGATCAAATGGGTTGTACCCAGTACATAACAAGGCATAACGCACAGTCTGTATGGCAGGAGGCAATAGGCTTGCAGTACCCCAAGTAATGTAAGTAATGTCAATATAGGTGGAGTATACGGTACTGTACATCCACATACCCTGTGGCAGCTCACCACTGATACCCCCACATTTTTTAACAGCCTAGGTCATTTATGGTGCTTCCCACCTAGACTCAATAATACAGGCCCATATACCACTGTTACATACACTGGCCTCTGCAGTGCATAAGTGCGCACATGTGTTGTGTAGGTGACGCCCACCTATATATGGCCCCAGCCCCACTGTATGTGTGGGGGAATACAACAGCAGTGGACTAATGGCAGTGTGATATACTCACAGCCCACTACAGAACTACCCCAACAGCATGACATATGTGCAAAGCTTGGTATGTAGATGGGGATAGAGGCTGGAACACAGGCACATATGTGGAACACTGTTGCCATACACTAAGCAAGGTGCTGGTGTTAACAGGATAGTCTGCAACATACCCTTAGTCAGGGAATTGAGGTTAGAAATAGACATGGATGTAGCCATGTACTGATAGCACGCAACACACACACTGCCAGTGTAATATCTGACACAGGACCTGTGCGGTGGATGGACAACACATGATAGGCATACCTATGTCCAGCAAGTGGTTAGGCCCACAGTAGTGAGCTATGCAGACAGACTGCATTCCAAGGTACACTAGTATGTGAGCACACACACACACACACACACACACACACACACACACACACACACACACACACACACACACACACACACACACACACACCAGTACTATGCAAAGCATTACACAACTCTATCCACAGTCTGTCTGTAGTTCCTGATCCTCCTACTATCTGGCTGCTCTGAGTGTGGAGGTTCTCCTGTAAGAGGTATTGCTACCTGCTGTCTGTATCACTGATGCCCACACACCGGAAGGATGTCCATCACATTGGAAATGTAAAGGGACCACATCCACATGCTGTAGGGATTTATAGTGGGTGGTTGCCATGACAGTGGTAATTCAATGTAATACACGTGTAATTATATATATATATATATGGCTATCAGGATAAGTATATGTACATATATTTCCACCATATGTCCTGGACATGGACTGTAGCCGTACACCAGCCCCTATAGTCACAAAGACGTAGTGCAAGGGGATGACAGGTATGTATAGCAGGTACATTACTAGACTGTTGCTACTGTCATTGGGATTGTCTTCACAGACATGGTGTGCGTGGATGCTGACATCTGCTTATAACATGTGTGCCATTGGCTACTGACAGACATCCTAAGGAAATCATTGTAAGGTACCGCTGCTAGCATGTAATGCCCCTGTGGAGTGCAGCAGAGCTTTGGCCACTATATGTGGAACTTCGGACACACCCTATACAGTCCAGAGGTATACACAAAATCCTTTAGTGCACCACATGTGTACCAAGCCTGACAATATGGATGTAGACAGCCATGTAGATGGGTATAACACAACAACTGGTATACATTTGACACCATAGGTGTTGGATTCACACACTCCTGTCTGGCCTGACACATAATGGCTGCTGGTACAGGGGTGTCATGGACACCACCCACTAGATATTGACATACATCTGTACAGCATCCCACTGCTCTGTCTGACATACATGACGTTTAAGGGAGGCCCAGCAGCAATACATCTGGCAAGTATCTGCAAATAACATCCCACTGGTTAAATACACTAAGCTGCTAGGCATGTAACAATGCACTGTGCAGGCTACAGGCAGACTGGCACAACACTGGCCTACATCTTGTATTGGGGAATGCACATGTACCTGCACATATAGCAGGCTCGACAGCCATGTCACAGCACAGGGTAAGATACACCTGTGTGACAGTGCATAACCACAACCAATGTGAACACAGCCACAGCCACATATGGTAAGCTAGCATAGCATTACAGTATATGGACTATCTGTTGTACACCATCCTCATATGTGCCACTCACAGAATTACCCTACATATACTGTGCTGCTACACAGTTTGGTATGATGGCTGTCTGTGGTATGGGACATGTGTGTGTATGGCCCTACAAACATGTATGGCAAAATGGTACCATACAGTGAGGCAGCATGTAACATCTAAGATAAGGGGAGCTACAACAATGACATCTACCACAGTCTGTACACAGGCTGAAGTACATATTAACAATACACACACTGCAGACATTCACCATCACTACACAGACCTCCGTACTGTACAAACATCCAGAGAATGTCCAGCTTATGTCATGAAATATAATCACTACTGTACATGACGTGTAGCAATCTGATATATCACTGGCTTATCAGATATGATGACAGTATTTATGGTGTACAGCACATATGCACCACTTCATGCACGCCATATGTATACAGGTTGACAGAGGTGGGGCTGACAGCACATACACAGGGCCCGTATAGACATGTTGCTGTGATAACCTCATATATTTTCCATTGTAACGGGGTTTGTTGCAACATATGTCCTACGAGGGTTATGAAGTCAGTAACTGTCACGGCCTTTACCATCTACAGATTGCAATCCTCACACTACCTTCTACATTCCACAGATTGGTGCACTGTGGCTAACACATGAAACCATAGGCACAACACTGCCCAGTCTGCAGATGACCCTGCAGATGGGGATTCCTCATATACATGGAACTGACATGGGAGGTATTGCGACATGTACGACAGGCATATCCAGACAAACACTGTTAAACCAACATTACTCCAAATGCAGTATAGCAGCACTTACCGTCTGTAATCAGGTCAGGCATACCCCCTCCTGTTTGTTTTCCTCTTTTCACAGTGTATGTTGTTAGAGGTAAATCACCAATCCATCTGGGATGCTGTTTGCCAAACATCAGATCTAGTTCCTGCTCACAGTGACTGCAAAGGCCCAACACCACCACGATGTTCCTAGGTATTGGAATGTGTTTCCATGCAATTGGCTATGGGATTGTTACCACAGCTGTTCCATGCAATTGGCTATGGGATTGTTACCACAGCTGTTCCACATGCAATCAGCTAGGGGAGGGCTGCAATTCGTGCAGAGACCATCAGCTGATCATGAGCATCACGTAAAATACACGTGCTGCTGCTTAAGCAAGGCAGGTGTGGGTCTTCACATCCACCAGAGAGGGAGTGGGGGAGGCAGACAGAGGCAGATACATGTCAGGGAGGGGTGGGAGAGTAAAACTGAAGCATATTTGTGTCACACACCTACCAGCACAGGGTATCAAACCCCCGACAACTATGCAGTGCTATCATAGTTCGATGTAGTTATTGGATGCACCACATGGGTTACCTGATGTGGAGCACTCAGAACATATATGTGATGGTGAGGGACATCTGCAACAGGGATACGGTAGATATATGGTAGGTGTCGTACACGCCTGTCTGCATGAACAGGCGACAGCGTCAACACAGGCACACTCACACAGGGACGCACACACATTGACACACTTGCCAGGGCCAGGAGTACAACACATCAGTAGTGGGATTGCCACAACACATCAATGTGCAGGTATCACATGCACAACATAGTTATACAGAGGCCGTATGGGCAAAGAGTATGAGGAGATGTCAGACCGACAGCATGCTTCAATATGCCCTGGGGGGTTGTAGTGAGTGTGGATGTGGACATACGCACCATACAACACACACACACAAACACACAGGGTGCCAGTTCTGACATGCATGGGTGCATGTCTACACGGGTGTGTGGTGGTCAACTATGCAAGCAGGCTGTACAGGGGAAGGCAATGGGTATACCTTGGCATCAGGCCACATGAGAATGGTCTGCACTGTGGCTCAGGCCTGCAGTTACTGCATTTGCCCACACAGCTGGGTATAGCATCCCCCATCCAGTCAGCTGGGTGACTATTGTGTGTGGCCAATGCTGTACACCACATGCCATGTATGTGTTCCTTAGTCCATGACATGGATGGTGTCTGGGATGTGCACACCTCTCACATGAATGCACAGTGACATGTGGAACTGTACCTGGGGTGTTTGGCCCATGTTGTGAACACAGATTATCATCAGATGTACCAGTCTTGCCCACCTGTGGCAGGAAGTGGTAATGGGTAGCAGGTTTACTCTTCACCTACACTGATAGCATGCTAACAGCATTCCCTGATATCAGTGTCATCTGTCCATACAGGGCATGTTGTCAGGCATGGTATGTCTGTTGTGAGTCACATGTGAAGGTACCACAGGTGGTGCAGGTGTCCATTGGGGAACATGGTGGAGGTGCACTGTCTGCATGTACGTGCATATTGGACAGATGGGCAGGGTGACGTCCTCTGCAGCCCATTGCTACCACTGCATAGTTACTATCAGTGGCCAATATGCAGTGTACTACCCACATATTGGTTGTTGCCTAGGCATGTGTGTGCGTATGACACATGGGTTGAGTGTACACTCTGGGTAATGGTGGGGTTGCTAATTTGGATTTGGCCTTGATGTCACATGTATGGGTATGTCTTTGCACCCCAGCCTCCCAGCTAATTTACATCCGTTATCCATGTATGGTTGACATTGTGATATATAGTAGGGCCACCATAAAAGTAATAAGCAAAACCCCCTCCACATTGGCCACAGGTGACACACACTCACTTCTGCACAGGATACGAGTCACACACACACACACACACACACACACACACATATACCTGTCATGTCTGGGATTTGAACCCCTACCTAACTAGTTTATTACATTACAGCACTACACAGTTATAGTATGCGCCACAGACATTACTGGAGTACGTCTTCTCCAAAGGTGTATTTCACAGTGACTGACATCAGCAGGATTACCAAAGTAGGGCATTTCACCTGTACTGTGAGTGACTAGCCTAACATGCATTGCTCCATACACAGACAGTGAGACACACACAAAACATCCACAACTGTCATAAGTTCATAGGCAGGTACTAGGCTATTAGCCCTAAGGCCTATATAAGCCTAGCCAAAAGGTACCCTGGCTTTCACCACCAAAGAAAATTATTTTCCTGTGCCTCTGTCGAGCAGAGCCACAGAAGTGATCCCTGGGGTGACTTTCCTATTTCCCATCCAATCATCAAGATTTTTCTTGAAGAGTGATAATGAGGATCTCTGTCTGACATAGATAGGTAGTCTGCTCCAGAGTATGGGAAGTCTCTGGGACAGGAATCTATCCCTCCAGCATGTTCTGTTTATTGTGGTGACAAGGTTTAGGTCCCCAGAGTGTGTAACTCGGAGGGATTGGTATTTCTTTAAGTGGAGCATGTCCAACAGCTCTGGGTTTGACATAGCTTTGTATGTTAGGCAGAGATCGCCTCTGAATATGCAATATGCGACGGAGTAAAGCTGGAGTTTTTTGAGACGGTCTGCGTAGGGCATCTGTTTGAGGCCAGTAATCCTCTTTGTAAGGTATTTCTGTGGCCTTTCCAGTTGTTGTAGATGTCTTGTGAGGTACATATCAAAAGGGGCGTTGTACTTAATAATGTGGTCTAATGAGTGATGAGTAGAGGGGAACAATGACCTCTTTTTTTCTGGATGAGAAACCTTTTGTGATGAGGTGAGTCATGTAGAAGGATTTCCTGACTACTGTGGCGATGTGATTATCAAAGGAGAGACTACTGTCCACCTGTGTCCCAAGGTCTCTTATCACACTTTCGGCATTAAGTAGACTACCACTTATGTGGTAGTTCATGGGTACAGAGTTTTTACCTAAGGGGATGGCAATACACTTTTTGGCATTGAGCTTCAGGCCATGGCTTTGACACCAGGCATCTGTCTCAGTGAGGCCCTTTTGTAGTATGTCCACATCGTTAGGAGTTTCGATTATGGCTCTTAGTTTGCAGTCATCTGCAAACTTTGTTAGCCAAAGACCTTCTGTGTTAGCCTGTACTTCAGAGAAGTAGATACCAAACAGGAGAGGACCCAGGACTGAACCCTGTGGTACTCAACTTGTCACTGGTCTGAAGTCAGATTTGGAGTCTGCTACTTTCACAGTGTGGGTTCTGTCTGTGAGTCATTTGGCAACCCATCTTGTGACATAGGGATTTATACCAAGTTTAGTGAGCTTATCTATAATTCCAGAGTGGGGGATGGTGTTGCAAGCCTTGGCGAGATCTAGATAAGCTGTGTAATCACCTTACCCTCATCTATGGCTTTGGTGACTGCTTCAAAGAAGTCAATCAGGTTTAGGAGACATGATCTGCATTTTACAAACCCGAACTGGGTAGGGTCCAGAGTTTGGAGATTATCAATGTCTTTGTTTATGAGTTCCATGCTGATACGTTCCATGGCCTTGCAGACAAGGCTCGTCAGGCTAATGGGGCGGTAATTCCTGGGGTCTGTCGTGGCTCTGCCTTTGTGGAGTGGTATAACCATCGCAGTGCGCCATTCAGTGGGCACAAAGCCTAAGGTGAGGCTATGATTGAACATGGTACTTGGGTAGGGTGCCAGTTCATTCTGTAGTTCATGTACAACGCAGCCTGGGATATTGTCAGGTCCCATGGATGAGGTGTTTTTGGCTTTGGAAAGTGTGTTTTTTTACCTGTGCAGCCATGTTTACAGGAACTTTGCATTCTTCCGGTAAAGAGATGGGCCCTCTAGGGTGTGCGAGGGGGGTAAAGTTAGCACTGAACATATCTGCCAGGATGTTGGCAATATCAGTTGGTTCTGTATATTTTGTGCCATTGTGCTGTAACTCAGAGCAGATCTGAGTGTTGCCATTGAGATTCTTGACATAGCTATAGAATGCTTTGTGGTTGTCTTTAGAGTCAGTGGCAATTTTGTTTTCGTAACTAGCTTTGGAGGATTTTATGAGGGATCTCAGCTTCTTACTGAGGTTGACCAGTCATGGGATTTTACTCTTTTTTGCAACAGTTTCTTTCTTCTGTTGTAGAGTTTGTTTACGGCAGAGGACCACCAGCTTGGCTTCCTTTTTTTGGAGGATAGCATCTTGGTTCTGTTAGGGATAGCATGATCCATGCTCTCGTTTAAGTGCTTATAAAGTGCATTTGTGTAGGATTCAGCAGTCATACCTCTATTGTCCGCCTGCATGGGTGTCATTAAGTTTGCCACTTCTGTCTCAAGTTTGAAGTTGGCTTTGGAAAAGATTTTTTAAGGTGGTTTCCCTAACTGGGGGTGGGGGCTGGATGTGGACATCTAGGGTGATTAGCTTGTGGTCGGATCTGACCAATGAGGAATTGACCACTGGTGTGGAACACCGGTTGCCCATGTTGGTAATGACCAAGTCTAGTATATTGCTGCCCCTGGTGGGGATGTGATTAATTTGATCCAAGGCATTGGAAGTTATGAGCAAAAGAGTTGGTACATGAGTAGTTTTCCCAGTTAATGGTGGGGTAGTTGAAATTGCCCATTATTAGGTGTTGGGTTGTACCCTAATATTTTCCAGTGTATCAAGAAATGAGGAGTGGGAATCCTGGGGCATGTTGGGGGGTCTGTAGCAAGCTACAATTTGGATTGTGGTGTTGCCCAGAGTTAGTTGCACTTGGATAATCCCGGATGCATTATTCTGTGCAACTAGCCTGGAGGCGTGGCTATCCTTAATGAATATGGACACACCTCCACCTTTAGTGCTTTGTTCTGGGTTAGGTGGCCGAACGGTGTGGTATGAATTACAGCCTGGTAATGCAGGGGTGCTCTCTGGAGCTTTGAACCAGGTCTCTGTCACTGCACATATGTCAATGTTCTCCATTTTAAGGACTGTCTAGAGTAAGTGCATTTTGAGGTTTAGACTTCTAGCATTGAGTAGCATTACCCTCAGATTTTGCTTGCTTGTACCTGTTACGGTGGTGAATTTGTCATTTGAACCTTGCCTAAAAAAAGGCAAGAGCCTTAGCCAGTATCCGGAATCCCAAGAGCGACAGGTGCAGGCCATCTCTGGCAAAGCATCGTGGTCTGTCTATCATGTCGTCCCAGGCAGACAAATACTGGATCCCCTTAGAATGACACCAGAAGCTTAGCCAATTGTTGAAGTCAGTCATTTTGTCCTTGTACTGTGGTATCATTCTGGGTGATGGCAGGATGCTACTCAGGGCTAGGGTCATACCTGCCTGAGCTACAAGATTGGAGAGCTCCTTCATGTCTCTTTTCATGTAGTCCAGGGAGGTACGTCTCAGGTCATTCACATCAACATGGACAATGACAGTGTCATATTTGTACTTGTTGTGGAGTGACCTGAGTGAGTGCGTTATGTGGAGGATCCTGGCACCTGACAGGCAGCTGACAGTAACTTTCTCTTTGTTTAGCCTGGTGAGTGGAATATTAGTGTGCCTGACTATAGAGTCACCTATAACTAGAGTGCTGGGTACGTTATACTTTATGGGCTGTGGTTGAGTGGCACATTGAGTTTGTGGGCTATGTGTCATTTGGGTTGTGTTGGGGGGGGTGGAGTTTGCTTGCGTTTCTGCTTTGGAGGTTCCTGATGCTTGGGCAGGTTTTTATTGAGAGCCTCCGCGAATGTAGGTGTGTGTTTTGGTGGTGTAGGTTTTGAGGGACTATGCGATGAGTGTGGTGTGGTGCAAGTGTTTACCTTCTCCTCTTGACTGTCTAGTATAGTCTTGGGTGAAGAGAGCTTTGCTTCCAGTTTGACTATATAAGTGCATCTCTCACAGGTTGTAGTGTTGGGTGGTAGGAGGAGAGGGTTGTCTGTGTACATGAGGCAATTGCTGCATTGCCCAAAGATGCCCAGATTCATCAGGTAGACAGGAGAAATCACCGGGAGCTAACCATTACACATGCCTGGATAGGTGCTTATTTATTAAGTACTAAAAACTGCTTTCCTCTACACAAGTGAGGAAAGTTGAGTGCTGTAGTAATGTGCAGCTTATTTAGTGCTTACAATGGGTTCTGAACAAGTGCTGAGTTCAAAGAAACAGATTGGAGCGCTGAAACTAGAAAACTGGCTAGTTCTAAGAAACAAAATTAAGCTAGAAGGCTTCCCTCCAACACAGAAAGGATTGGGGGCTCAGAAGCCTACAAACTGTCTAGACCACTTACAGGAAAGGCAGGAAACAAGCTTACATTTTTTTTTCTTTACCAGATGCTCTCTGTGTACACAGTTGGAGTGCCTGAAATCAGAATATGACCTCACTGCACTCAGTTGAGTGAGCAAATGAGATGGGCCTAGAAGGAATATTCAAACACAAAAATTTTCAAGAGGGGCGGGCAGTTTCAAAGCCACCAAGATTAATTAACACCAAAACAAAACCAGGGAGGGCGAGTGGGGAACTAACTGAAAAAACAGTCAAAACTTCCATTTCAGTTAATACTCAATGCAACACAAATAAATCAATTAAAATGCTGTATTTGAAAAAAGTGCAGATAAAAGGTACTTAAATTCTCTTATACGTCCAGTTGAATACAGCTAGATCTTAGCTGGCCAAAGCTCAGGTTTTAAGCAGAAAATAATCCAAAATGTACCACTAAAATAGGCAGTAACAGGATATCAATGAATGAGACTACCCTCGACTGCAATTACTGTCTATGCAGGAATTTTAACAGGCAATAAAATCTAGCAAACATTAACTGAAGAAACTGAGCCAAAACTTCCAGTTCAGTTAATATTCAATGCAACACAAATAAATCAATTAAAATGCTGTATTTGAAAAAAGTGTAGATAAAAGGTACTTAAATTCTCTTAAACGCCCAGTTGAATACAGCTAGATCTTAGCCGGCCAAAGCTCAGGTTTTAAGCATGGGTATAGAACCCCTGACCAAGGCCTATATTACACTACAGCATGCGGCATTTATAGGTCGCACCACAGGGATTACAGGGAACTTTCTCCCCAAAGTTGTATTTCACAATGAATGACATTAGCAGGATTGGCAAAGTAGGGCATTTGAAATGCACTGCAAGTGTGTAGCCTATGATGCATTGCTCCATACACAGACATTGAAACACACGCAAAGCATCCAGAACTGCCATGGGTGGTGATGGAACCCTACCACAGTTCTAAATCACACTACAGCAGTACACAGTTACAGGACGCACTACAGACATTATTGGACTATGACTTTCCCAGAGGTGTATTTCTAGGTGAGTGACATCAGCAGGCTTGCCAACGTTGGGTATATGAATTCTAAGGAGTGTGTGTGACCTAAAAAGCATTGTTTGTCACTCAGTCAGAGACAGACAGAGACACCAAGACACACAGACACACACATAGACACACACACACACAGACACACACACACACACACACACAGACACACACACAGACACACACACACACACACACACACACACACACACACACACACACACACACACACACACACACACACACAAGCACACAGTTGCCAGGTCTGGGGTTAGAACACCTACCTAACTACTATATCACACTACAGCAGTACGCAGTTACAGAACACACTACGGAGATTACTGGGCTATGATTTTCCCAGAGGTGTATTTCTAGGTGAGTGACATCAACACCTGACTGTTACTATAATTGCACATAGGATGGTGGGGCACACCTTACATTTTTACATATTTGCTAGGACTGTACTGGTATGTCGGGTACACAATTTCAGTCTGTAGTCTTACCTATCGTGCTGGCTACAGGCATACTAGTGTACTACAGATCTTAGCTTTAACTATCTACATATTAGTTTCTGACTTCCTAGCCTTCACAACTTACATCCAACTGGCTGGCCTGCTGTAGTTTGTCTGTGTAGGCCTGGGGTAGGGGTTACCCATAGGGCTCATTCAGAGGCCATAGTACAGCATTTGTTTGTGTTTGTCTACACCTATCCTGCTGGCTGTGACTGTTGTTGGGTATGTGCCCCTCCCAACTGGCATGTGTGAGTCACTTACCTTGTGGGTGTCCCAGTATTGAGGGTGGTTTCTGCAGGGTTGCCTATGTCGGATGCACATAGTACACTCCCTATACATGGTTGAGCACAGGTAGTGTCATGTTTGGCATCCCTTTAACTGTATGTGCGAATCGGAGAGAGGTGCCATTCCCTGGGTCCCTACTGTGTCAGTGCACGTCATATACGTTGCCTCTTTGCCAAAGCCAGGGCATACTGGGCAAGCCTCCTTCTGCCTACTGGGCAGGCTCAGGTTGTTCCTCCTCCGAGCCACTCTGTGCCTGTGCAGGCCTTGGCACTGGTGGGGGGCTGTGTGGCCCTGTCCCATGCTGTTCCTGCTGCAGCTGTTTCCGCAGGATCATACTGTGCAGCATGGCACATACAAGGACAATTTGGGTCCATGTAGTTGGTGAGTACTGCAAGGTTCCACCGGATGTGTCCAGGCACTGGAACCGTGACTTGAGCATCCCAAACACATGCTCTATTATGATTTTGTGCGTGTGCCTCATCATGGAGTTCTTGTTCGGGTGTGTGTGCATTTCTGATGGGTGTCATCAGCTATGGCTCCAGTGCATATCCAGCATCCCCCACTAGGTGACCGTGTGGGATGTCCCCACTGGCAAATGTCTGGTACAGCTGCGTCAGATGCCAGATGTGGGAATCGTGGTAGCTTCCAGGGCAGCCAGCACACACATTCATTATTAAGCCCTGGGCATCACACACGACCTGGCAGTTGATGGAGGGGAAGCCCTTGCGGTTGATGTAGACCCTACCCCGCTCACCTGGTGGTGCTTTCATGCGTATGTGCGTGCAGTCTATTGCACCCACTACCTCAGGGTATTCTGCTATGTGGTGGAAGAGAAGCATATTGCTGGCCTACGTCTCACAGGTGATGGGGAAATATACCTGCTCGCTGACATGGCATCCAGGAACTGGTGGAGTACCCTGGATGCTGATGCCTGTGAAATCCCCATCATATCTCCAGTTGGCCTTTGGAAGGTACCTGTAGCTAGTATTCTTAGGCCTACACATACCTTGGTATCCACTGGGATGGGTTCTCCTCTGTTAGTTGTGTGTGTCAGGCGTGGATGGCACAGCTCAACAATTTGCTGTAGGAGGTCCCTGTCCACCCTATAGCGCTCCACTATCTCCAGCTCATGTAGCCCTTGGTAGGTTACCCTGGGTCTGTACACTCTTCTCAGTCTTCTCACTGTGGGTTGCTCAGCAGCATTTACATCCTCACCACCCTCAGCCTCTTGCACATGCTGGTTTATGATAGCAAAAGCAGCCCTTAACATTTTTTCTCTTGCTTTCGTTTTGTAAAATTTCCCCATCTGTATACACCAGTGGTGCAGAGTTTTTGGGAAAAACAAGGGGGAAAGGTGTTTGCATAGTTTATAGTGGTGTGCTGGGCTGGTCTGCTGCCTGTGTAATTGGCTGATTCTGATACATTTCACGTGTCAGCTAAGCTAGTTCTCCTTGATTACCTTCCTACTGCTGTTTTCCCTTCCCATTGCTTCCCAGTTTAAGCCAGTGTGCGCGCCGTGCAAACGGAGTGCTCAAATGTGCACAGAGCTGCTTTTTCCCAGTTTAACTTCCTTTTTCTTCCTGTAAAACCCATTGCGTGGCGCGCACACCCGCTTACACTTTGTAAAGAGTGCTAGGCAGGTTTAGACACACCCCTAGCTTTGCTGTGCTAAGCTAGGAGCAATCCCGAGCCACATGTCTCCAATCCACTTACAGTATGCCTGACACACACACCCACGATGTCACTTATATCCTAGTCTTGCACCCAGCTATTTATACTCTTACACTCTTGGGACCTGTCTCACACCCTGGGAAAATCTGGGATTCACCAACCTTTCCCTCATTTGCAGAGGACTGCCTGCTAATGCATAGTTACATGTCCCACACTGAGCCTCCCCCCTTAGCAACCTTTACTTACTGTCCAGGTTGTCTTTGCATGCCAGTGACTTGCATGGTAGAATGCTGATTTTAGTTAGAATGCTTATTTTAGGTTTATTTTATTATTTTCCCCCAATCCCATTTGCGTGCCGCTGCCCTAAGCTTAAACAGGTGAGATCGCGAAAAAAAAAATAAAAGTTGGTTATTACATATTTTTGTTTTTAAACAGTTTGCAATGCCAATGGCCTTCTATTTGGCCATTGGCATGCTTCCTCAATGATATGCAGCCTTTATTTGGAACTGTCATAGCTCCGTTTTGTAGATTGCAGAAATGTACTCAGTTACTAACCAAGTACATTTCTGCACACTGCACTCATCCTGCACGGACAGCTGCCAGCTTCCTGGATCACATATTACCCTCATTTGCATGGTTTTCACCTGCAAATGAGGGTAATTTGCATACAGGAGCTCAGTCCGTGCAGGATTAGTCTAAGAGCTCACGGGAGCTCGTTCCTGGATCGCACGTCGGCCATATTGCCGAAAATAGCTCAGACTAATCCTGCACGTTCTACAGGGCTTTGTAAATCCAGGGGATAATGTAACAGCATTATACAACTTGCCTGACAATGACTTATTATTTAGAAAAATATTAACCAGATTATAGAGAAATTAAAGATTAATTAGTATAAAAACAGGGTTATAGCATATTTAGAAAGAGTCAACACAGAGAAATTGATTGAAGAAAGGAAGTGAGTGAAGAAGGGAGAATAAGGAGGTGTAAGGTATGAACAGGTGCTTGTTTACACTTCAGGATAGTTTATACTAGGGCTGAGCAAGAACAGAAGCAGATTTTTGGCTAGGAAGTCTTTCAAAATGGTTTTAAGGACTGGAGAGAGGGTATTGACCTGGTGAATAGTTCCACGCCTTAACAACATGGCATGAGTACAGACCATTACAGCAGACTTGATAGGTTTGTCGACAGACAGTTTTTGGTTAATGGATCAAAATGATCGATTAGGAATATAGATGTGCAGAACGGTATTTAGTGATGGACAAGAAGATGGTGGCTTTATAATTTTACAGGTGGTAAGAAGCTGTATATATGCTAGTTGATGGGGTCATTTTAACCAATTTAGGTCTTTTAATGCTATATAGGGGTGGGTTCTGAAGGGGGTATTTGCTGCAAATGTAGCCACTTTATTATTGCATTGTTCAAGTTTTGATTTTAGTGAGCCTGGAGTTTAGTAAGTCTGGGAAAGCCAAAAAGTAGTGAGTATAGGAAGTAAATAGTGGCAAGTGTAGTTTTAGCTGCATTTGTGAGAATCTTTTTGGTCAAATTTAAGCTTGTCATCCACTAGCATACCTAATAATTTGCTAGGAACAGTAACTTCACTGGTTATTATATTAAGAAAGACTTTTTTTTTATTTTGTTTTTTCATGAGACAGGGATTTGGGGAAAAATACTTTTTTTTGGGTTGGAGGGTTGATAAGGAGTTGTGAGATACAAAGCCATGTTTCAATAGCTGTAAAGCTTACTCAGTAATTTTCTGGAGATGTGCCGGGTTGAAAGAGGTGCATATGAGTGCGGAGTCATCTCTGTACTGTATTAAGGAGGCCTATCAGGTGTTAGTGAGAACATTAAAGAGGATGTGACTGAGGATAGAGCCTTGTGGTACACCAGTGATCACTGGGAGGTATGGAGAGAGAGTGGAGTGCATTTTACTGACTGATACCTACTGAACATGTAGCTTTTGAGGGAGTGCCGAGACAGACCTAGTAAGGGCATTTGCAACAGAAGTTTGCTGTGACAAACTGTGTTGAAGAGTTTAAAAATAAGGAGGAGACCAATTTTTCATTATCTCTAGCTTTAGTGACAGTGTGTAAAAAAGGTTAGAAGTGTAGTGTTAGTACTATCGGAGGGAGGGGAGCTGTGCTGTGTGGGGGAAAGGAGTTCTTTCTGCAGGCGATAGTTTAGCAACTGTTTTTGAATACATTTTTTTAAGAATTTTAAGGGCACGCAAGACTGCTACAAGTCTACAGTTAGTAATTAGTAATGTCTGCTGAATTTCCTCCATTGTGTAGAGGGATGACGTGCATTTTTTTCAAGACAGGGGGAACGAAGGATTCCTGGACTAACCTATTTATAAGGACTGAGACAGGTTAAGCAATGCTAACCACTATCTTAACATACTTGCTTAGAAGGTCATCAGCTAAAGTAGAGCATGGCTTGGGTTTGGGCAGGGATGGGACTGGATGCCGGAGAATCCTTGGTTAGGGATGCTATACCATCCACGAAATAAGAGTTGAATTCTATTGCAGTTTCAAGTAGTGAGTTATTGGGAGAGGGTTTAGGATTCCATTTTTGGCCAGGATGCAAGATTTCTTCAATGGCTAACCAGAAATTTTTAAGGTAGTGTTTATTCTTGTTCTAAAAATTGTTATTGTATAAATTTTGTGTCTTCATTTATTTGCTTTTTAGTACGGTTGTGGAGCATTTTGAAGTTTAAGATATTGTGTTGTTTTATATTTTATCCATTCTTTTTCTCTATCCTGCATTAACATTTTATTTTTTGGATAGCCAAATTACACTGTTTTTTGTCTCTTCCTTCTAGGAGATGCAAGTCTATTTAGGAAAGTTGCAATGAATTCATTTACAGGATAATCTCAGGTCATTATTCCAGAAAGGAATCAGCTTATTGACAGTACAAAGCAATTAAAAATAAGGCACAAAGTACATTCATTCATTTACTGAATGCAGAACTCAGGAAGCTAGGCAGACCAACTAGCAAATATGGTGTAATCTACTGGTGAAGAGAAGAGAAAGCGGTCAACTTAATAAGTGATCCTTAGGGTGCAAGTCGACTTCTTTGGGGGAATACCACAACTACTTTCCAGCACAGGGCAGGCATGTATTTGACTAGTTAAATTTTATACACAGCAAGACTCTTTATCTTAAACTTGATTACACCGCACATAACAAAGCTCTCTGTGAAATCTTTTGGGAGTTAGGCCTTGTGGCAGAAGACCTGCAATATTGGGATCAGGACTGGGTATAGTGACCACAGTCTCTGAAAGGAAAGAAAAGAGAAAACTCTACTAAACTGTAATATTATATTGAGGCAATAAAGTCAATATTTATCCCTAGATATGGCAGAAGGACCACGGTATGTTATAACAGAGAATACAAGGTATTGTAAAAGAAGAGAGATGGTAGGAAAGTTTATGAATGTAAGGTCAAAACATGTTTAGCAGGAGGTACACTGACAGAGAATCACAGTAATACAGTGTATAGGGCAAATTATCATAACATAGCACTACATTGATCAACACAATAAAAAAACATAATTTAGTTATGCATTCATTGGATTAACCTGTATGTCAAAGCTGTGTTACATATACCAAAACAACAAATGTCACTGCATATGTACATACGGAGCACAGGATCAACATGCATAAAGCTTATCTGACTTAAATGAAATCAATACAAATACAGCACAAGAGGTCTTTTAGTTGTAATACACAGTCTTATAACACAACACATACCTGCACTGTGAAGAAAGATGGTAATTGAGAGGAAGTGGAGATGAAAGTGAGGACAACTTTGTCATTACATTCTACTACAGTGACCCTTTCACCCTAAGGTCAATTATTACAGAGATCAATCAGTTTATAGCCAATATAAAGCAATTAACAATCAGGACAAAGTAGAATAGGTTTTCCTTCATTTACTAAATGCAAAAATCAAGAAGCTAATGAGACTAAATAATTAGCATATACAGTGTAATCTACAAGTCAAAAGAAGAGACAGTGGCCAACTTAGTGAGTCTTGGTGTGCAAAGACGACTCCTTTGCCACTTTCCAGCACAGGGTATACACGTATTTGACTAAAGTTAAAACACAAGCCCTTCAAGTTAAACTTGCTTACATTGCCCTACAACAGAGTTGTTAGTGGAAACATTTGTAAGCTGGGCCTTGTGGCAGAGCTCCAGCAATACTGGGGTTAAGACTGGATGTAGTGACCACAAGCTACTGCACAATGACAAAGTTCTCAGTGAAAACTTTTGGGAGTTGAACCTATATTTAATAGGACTTGTGCGTTATAGTCTTCCATGTATTCATTAACTTCACAAGGTTGGTAGTTTTCTTTTTGACTCTGTCCATCTCCCAAACAGCAGTCTTCAGTTCAAGTCCAAGGTACTCCTGGTTCTTCTTGTCATCACCTCTGTGTGGAAAATGTTTCAAGGGAAAAGTCTCTGTATAGGTTTTGTTACGATCAGAAGAATGAGAAACAGAATATCCTCCTGCTTCCTAGCTCACTCTCTGTTGGCTCAACTTTTTTTCTCCTTAGCCAGTCTTTGATCCACCAGAAAAAAATATTCTGAAGAAAGCTGGATGCTGCAGCTTGAATCTTAACACTTGCCTCTCCACATTCCCCAGGCTGCTAGAATAAAACTTGCTTGTCTTATGCTTGGTGTACAATAAATAACCACTTCCACAAAATTTGTTGCATATGTTAATACTTTTCCCTTCTGTCACAGTTTTGTCAAGCACATCTCTTTCTACTAATATAGGTCTTGGCTGCTTTCTCATGTTACAGTTTGGAACATGTATATGACATGCCCTTTCAATTAACAAATCCTACTGGGAAGCATCAGTCCATTTGCTTATTTGCATTCTCATAAAATGAATGCAGTCCATTCCTTCCAGTTTTCTAGTACAGCAGAAAATCTCAGGTATTCTGTGTGCTCTGTCTTCTGCGTACTATTTTTTGAAACAGCTCTTCTTAAGAAGTCTCATGATCAGACATTTTTTTTTTATTTCAACCTCTGATTTTTTTTCAGCTCATCTGAAAAGCTAGTTGAGGCTTCTTCTAGTTTCTCAGCCTTTTGACTTTACTTCAGTGTTTCACTTATTTTAAACACCTCTCAGTACATTACATTTTTCCATCTAAATTACTGGAAGCCATCTCCTATACCAAAGCTGCAACTTGAGCTGCTGTTTGTTTATCAGCTGCAAGCTTCTTCTCAGCCATTGCTTTTTCTTCTTCTTTTCTAGATGATTTCTTCTTACTTTCTCCAAATGTCTTCTTTGCTGGCATCCAAGCAGTGTAATAACTAGCCAGTAACTGAATTTTCCCCAAATGAATAACTTTAACTAGCTTATTTTCACACTGGGAGAGCTCTAGTCCACCTATTGATCAGTGTGCAGCCCTTTTTGGAAGTCTAGAAAGCAAGATTTTTGAACTCACTGTACAGGGAATTACTGAGGAGTTAAGTCTGCACTGCATCCTAATCCAGTGCAAACACCCTTTTCTAGCTAAAGACAGAGGCCTGCAATTTCACACATGTATACCAAAGCACATAATAGCATGATAACTTGCAACTCCCAGAAATCTATACACAGTTTTTACTACAGTTTGTTGACTACTATTCATCTGAGAAGGACTCGTTTTCAGAAACAACATAGGAAGAAAAGCTCCATAAATACTTACAGTACAACAGAAGACATTTGTCCTCCAAACCTGTAAAAAAGGGATATGAAAGCTCCAGTTTAGCACTGTTTCAGAAAAGATGTTTACTTCTAAGGTCCTCATTCAAGAGGTGCAGCTTGGGAATTCAGGAGATTTTGTTTTTAACTCATTTTACTATTGTTCTGTCTGCAAATCCTTTACATGAACACAGATTTTAGAGCCCATAACACAGGAATCCTTAAAAGTCTTCTGGCCTCAGGCAAAAAACGGGCAGAAGAACTCCATGAACTCTTCCACCTCTGCTAAGCATGGCTGACCAGTTCACCAAGACTGGCACAAATGGAACTCTCATGAATAATTAATTAAGGAGGTTGGGGCAGTTCATAAGCCAGTTTGCAACATGGTGAAGGTGTTGCTTATCAGCGAGCCATTGCCCCCCAAAAAGAAGGGGATCTTATATAAAGAGGGATGTGGGTCTCACCAAGCTGTTTAAAGTCCCCCCACCCAAATAAATGAATCAGTGGAAGGGACACACTATTATTCACTGGCACTGCAGATGAATTGGGCAGCTACAGCAACATACTAAAATTCTGTACAGTGCATTATATGCGCAAAACTCAACTACAACACTAACATTTTCAGCAAGAATGTTGAATTTGGCTTGCTGAATGGGCTTATGATCATGTGATCACTAACAGGCAACTAGCTTAAACAGCTTTCACTCAACCACAAACTGTACTTGGTGTGCAGTTTTTCTGAATTTAGAGCCACTGTAAGGAAGCTTGCTTATTTCTTATACTAAGTGTACCCTTTTCTAAATGGGGTCCCCTTTACCTAAGATTTACACAAATAAAAGAACTTCATTACAACATTGTACTACAGAGTTCTCTCTCAGTGAGCTACTTAAAACAAACTTTCTATTTTTATTCATTTTAGTCTTACGTGATTTGCGTACTGCTCGGACACCTCAAATACTCCTGTGGTTTGTTCAAGTAATACCCATCATAAAAAGCACATAACATTTTAAAAGCAAACTGTTAGAAACAAGCCATAAAAAGGCTACACTGATCTTTCATAGAGGCTGCTGTCCATTATCTACAAGAGAGAACACATTTACTGCAATGGAACAGTTCACAGATTTTTCATACTTTCCGATCACTGAACATGGACATGCTGAAAATGCATTTGGCCAATTAATACCTTCCTATACTTCTGTTACTGATGCTGGCTAATCTTGCCAAATGGAAGTTGCTCTACAGCTGTTTTCAGGAAAGTATGATTGGTGAAATAGCTTGCTCAACTGTTCGTTGTGAAATTAACCAAGCACCTATCACAGGTATACATGACTATCCAACTTTATACATGCAACTGGAGGGCAGTGGAACAAAAACAGCAGTTAAAAAGGTTAATTATTATTTAAGCCAGCAACACTTGTATGCTTTAAGTATGGTACTGCTGGTATTTTTGTGTCGTTTGCATTAATAATTCCATTAGAGCTTTGGTGAACAGCCTAAAGATAATGAGAAAAAGCACACATACATGCATAAAGCAACACTACCATCAATACACTGTTGATCTGATGGTGGCTTGTTTTGCTTTAACTTTTATTTTGTTACTGTGTGCTGCATAATTTGCTTTTATTAGATTTTTATAAAATTACTCTTACTTCTAACATCCACTCTAGTAACACATTTCAATTCTAGATACAAATCTCACATTCATATTTAAGCAGCATGTCTACATTCTAAGTATATTTCATTACAACTGAAATGTTCTCTCTTTTCTTCTTTCTTTATTGACATACACTATACATGACTGAAAAAGAACAGTATAAACACCGTCTGCAAGCCTGATTTGTAAATGTACTTTAACATGAGTGTCTTATAATTAATCCAAGACCTCTGCATAAATACTTTCACTTCCGTAAAAGTGACATTGGGCATCACTGTTAGATTATCATACATATAGAAGTCATTTGCACTTACCTACTAAATATCGGTATGGTAGCTGATGCTCTCTAAGATTCATGTGAGCTATATGCCCAACACGGCTGAATGATGATGTCACATCTTGACCTTCAGGTAAAACAGCACGTAAAATTTCTTCTGTTTTGAAATTTTCATAAGTTAGTTCCAAGTTGTGTGTATAGACTTGAAGATCAACACCAAACTGTCCCAGTACTATTTTAATAGAGTCATCAAAAGAATCTGCTGATGATATCTGACATGGATCTAAAATAATAAGTCTTTTGTTTTCATCTTCTGGGTCTTCCATGACACGCTTGAGCCCTGGACGCTGCAAGGCTATTTGTTTCAATGGCTTCATAAGTCTGTTAATTATTTCTTTTTTTACCTTAAGAGCTGGGACATTTATGGACTTTGTAAATGCATCTCTTTTAAGTTCAGTCATTCCATGCACGTGACGAGGTGGCATAAATACATGTTCCTCTTCAACCTTCCCTTTCAGCATTTCCAAAAATGCTGTACAAT
This sequence comes from Protopterus annectens, assembly GCF_019279795.1. Lineage (NCBI taxonomy): Eukaryota > Metazoa > Chordata > Ceratodontiformes > Protopteridae > Protopterus > Protopterus annectens. The sequence goes on along the minus strand of NC_056737.1, from coordinate 805,071,650 downwards.
GAAATCTAAAAAATAATGGTATGAATTTTGGAGGTCTAATTAAAAAGGATCTTTTCTGTCTAGTTACCACTAAACTGGTCTTGATATCTGCCCAGATTTTACTGTTAGTGTTCTGTAATCTTGTATTAAATGAAAATATTCTCTGCATAAATCTAAAACAGAAATGAAACAGCATTAACTTCAAAGACATAACACATACAGGTACAAATGAGAAACTCATAATAAATTATTGGAAAGAAAGATAAATTCAACCAACATACTTTGATTCAGAGTTTTCAATGTTAAAGAGCATAAAACTTTTTAAATTATGTTCACATTTCACTAGAAATTTTCAGTAGAAAAGAATGCTGCTATAATTTTGTGTGTTATCTTACTGTTAGTTTATATAGTATGCTAAGAGACATATTTCTGTTTGACTGAGGTGATAATCATTTCATTAAAATGGCTGATACAAGCTTGTAAAATTATACTTATGATAAAACAATCCTGGTGAATGAATAACAACCGCCAGATCAAGCCACACTTAAATCCCTGCTCCCACGTAATGGTATTTTGAAATTCACAAATTAGTCATAATGAGGAAAGGCATTATTATGGGCTAATCTGCATATCTCTCAATAGCACTATCTACCACAAAGTGCAGATCAGAACTTCCCGAGGTAGATAACCTGTTGGCAACTGCATTGTGGAAGCAAAGGTGCCTTCCCAGTCACTGTCGCACACACAAGTACACAGTAAAATACATAGACGTGAATGCACGCACAAGCACATACAAAATGTACCCCACACCTGTCAGATCTTCTACAATATCTCCATTTCCCTTGCCTGGTAACTCACAGATTATTACAGTTTAGTCATTAATGCCAGACATTCAGGTTTTATCTTTCAGATCCTTCAGTAAATGCATGCTATAAAATAAGTTACGAGGTTGAAAGATAATTGTGTTGGGGCCCATCCCTCCTCCCTCTCTCATGACAACATGTTGCAGGCATTGCACAATGTTCAAGAGCCTCAATATATTTAAGAAAAACACCCATTGCATTACTTGATTGGTTATTGTAGCAGGTTAATGCAGAGGGTCCTTGTATCAATGGTGTACCAACCAAATCTCGTTACCCTATTCATTCATTTTTTGAAAAAACAGTTCCTGGTGTACAGTGGTTCTGACAACTTTTATTTAATTTAATGTGCCTTCTGATGCACTCCACTGTGACTATCCCTGGTGTCTAGTGTTTCCCCAAACCCCCCCGATCCTTGTACTGGTTTAAGTCTCATTACAGCGAAAGTCTAATTAAGCAATCCTTGGTGGCTAGTATATCTCCCTGTACCCCCGCTCAATGTTGTAGACTATGTTGGTCAAGTCTGAGGGTGTGTGGAAATGACAGCCACCCCAACCCATGCATGAGCACACACACACACACACACACACACACACACACACACACACACACACACACACACACACACCCTCATATGTACTCACTCACACCACCCAAATCTACCCAGCCATTAAGTACTTGACTCTTCCACAATGGCTGAACATAGCCTTTTGACTGTATATACTACTGCAACACAGGAGAAGCAGCCATGTTAATCTACACTGCCAAGCGATTCTCTGAACTGCCCAGCACATAGATGCCTTCCTGGTGGCAGTCCCAAGGGAGTAACAGCAAATAGATAATTAGCATATATTTCTGCCTCATTAGCATATAGTACAACCTCAGAGACAGCCCGATGCAGTCCTGTACATCATCAAGCTAGACATCATGTTAAGACGGCCAGTGACTTTCAAAAGGTTACTATGAGATACAAGAGATGTAAACCTGACAGTAACCTTTATAAATCTCCCACCAATATATTTATATCCATAACAAAAACAGTGTTAAGACATCTTTACAGACAAAGCAAGTATTTATTTTAAATGATTTTTATGGCAAATCATCAAACCCACTTTGACTAGAATAATCATAACTGACAATGCACACTGCTGACTATAACAAAAACAACTTTTGTTTTTTTTTTTTAAAGCAAAGATGGATGCAATCGCCCCCGCTAGACTCCTCCAAACTCCCACACCTCTAAATTACCCAAAACTGAAACATAATGTCAAATCACCAAATATTCCTCGCACCCTTCTTACGCAGATAGAAGTGCACTTCCAAAACTACAACAAAAACACACAGAGACACACTTGCACATGCATACTGTAAGCAGAAGAAGCAAAGAAACACACCAGATGTGCATACAATACACTGAATAGTTACTACTTGGAGGGGAAAAAAAAATCACAAAAAAGGCAGTGGATGCTTAAAATTGATACACATATGCACTTAAAAGAAAGGGCATCAAACAGTAAGATATGATGCTAACAGAAACTTACTATGACTGCCAAGGTCAAACTATTTCACTTCAAACAAGTAAAGGACATGTACTGCAGAAATCTAAAGCAAACTACCACAGCCCTAAGCCACGCATTACTCCAGTCTTTGAAACAGTTAAAAAAAAACTGCACACAAATAGGGCAAAGAGAAAGAAAGCCATTACAAGAGAAAACTAGACTGCTCTATTCAATGGATAAATCTGTCCATAAAGGAATCCTTCAACACCATATCAATCCTATTTTACCAAGTGCATATTACACATGGGTCCACTGCCATAGTGAATGTCTCTAGTTTCAATTTCAAATGAACCCAAAAATGACACTGAAGTAGAATTCAAACTCAGCATTTGCATGTAAAACCATAATACCTCTATGTAGTAGACTTTGCCCCTTGGAAACCTTACTTACAATATACTGGTCATGTTCTAAAGCACGTGTTGAGTAACAAACCTTTGGAGATGGATATAAACTGCTTGCCATACGCTATGCCAAACTAAACATTTTTTTGAAGCAAACAGTGTGCTGTCTTTGAATTTTATTTTGCTGGTAAGAATGGCCCCCTGAAATTTTTCTCAGAGTTGAAAATCTCTGTCATGACGTCATGAAAGACTAAACCCACAATGACTCATGTTGAATGCATCAGAAGTAGAAGTTCTCATCTAGTTCTTGCGCATAGAACACCTCACAATGAAAATTAACACATGATATAGTAGTGAAGCCACAAATATAAGACATAGGTCTTCTAGAGTGTTAAATTATCTTGCATTACTCACAGTCCTTTGCAATAGAGTATAACTCTTTGTTCAGTACCCATAATGACATCACAGTGGGTGTAAACAGTGAAACTAAAAAGTCAAACAGAGCATTAAAATCTTGTTTTTTTTTTTTTTTTGCACAATTGTTTGCAATGTTACCATTGAGGGGTACAATGGGAAAATAACTCTAAAACAAAGATGTGTCCAAACTTGATACTAAGTATAATCGGTTCTAAGTTCTCAAAGAATTGGAAATTTCCCCAAATTAGATTAAAAAATATACATATATACATGTATGTATATATATATGTATATATATATATATATATATATATATATATATATATATATATTCCCACTAGCACACTTTCAGTATACTGCCTACAACATTGGGAGTAAAAAAAAATGCACTAATCAGTTCAAGAAAGAAATGGCATGTGCCCTACAATTTACAAATTCTCACAGCCTAGAAGATGAGCAAACCCCGACATCCCACACAAAGCATTTTAATGAAGCCATCAAAAATGAATGCAGAATATGCAATTTCCACTAAAATAAACCAAGCCAGCCTGTTTGGTTTACCTATTTCAGACAGTGCAGTATAAAATACAAGGCTAGGGGCTCTCATTTACATAATTGCAGTAACATTAAAGTTGCATTATAATTAAAATGCTTAAACTTCCTACAATTAGTGACAATAAATGATCTAAGAGTCCTATACTCTTAAAAAGATCATGCATGCTACCTCCTCTTCTTCATTTCACAGCCAGTTTGATCTGTATTGGATGTATAACTTTCAACAGTTGAGACTAAGCTTAGAAACACTTACCTAATTACCTTTGACCTCACTAACTACTTTTCCTTGCCTTGTAAATTTTATCTGTATTGTTTTCTCTTTTACTCTGCACTGTACCCTAATACATGCTGATATGTAGAGACTACCTGTCATTCATGTTAACCTGCTTTTATATATATATCAGCTTGCGATTTTGTAGTATTCTCTCTTTGATTTTGCATTATTACCTTTGTGCTAAGTCTATCTATATCCGCAGTGGTACAGCGGTAGCGTTGTTACCTCACAGCAAGAGGTTCTCCTGTTCGATTCTCGGCTGGAGTGCCTTCTGTGTGGAGTTTGCATGTCCTCCCCGCGGTCGAGTGGACTCCGAAAGACATGCGTGAATGGGCGTGCCTTCGCTGAAGGTTGGGCGTCGGGCTGGCAACTCGGCATCATAAAAATCGACTGCCAATCATTAGCGGACCAGAGTTCCACTGTGGCGACCCCTAACCATGGAAAGCCGAAAAGACAAACAACAAACAACAAACCTTTGTGCTAAGTCTACTTAAATGTATGTATTAACTGTGGAGCTTTTCTCCCCGGGTCTCCACTGAAAAAGGGCTCTATCCCAGCTGGACCAACCTGGTCAAAAAACAAACAAATAAATAAATAACAAGAGAAATATCAGGCAGAACACGTAAGCTGGCAATATGGTTCGCAAGATAAACATCTTCAGATGAATAAGGAAGAAAACAAACCAAAAAAAAAAAAAAAAGAAAAGCTACAAGTCTTGCAACACTGGTCCTACATCTTTAGCCAAGACACAAAAAATATCTTGAAATACCAGGGGTACAAAGTGTGGTATGGCTACTATCCAGCATGGGATATCTGGGTATAATCGCACCAAATAAACTTAAAATGGTGTATTACTTGTAAATGATTCTTGTTTTTAGTTGACAGTCTGCCACTGAAATTAGGGATAATGCAGAACTGTGGGGCAAGAAAACTTCTTGTCATTCCCAGGGTTAGACAGCCTCACAGTTAATATATTTAAAAGTGGGTTCTGGTAAGGGGTTTTTTTTACTGTTTCAGTGAAAACATACATCGACTTAACAAATTCATTATCCCACTGAGTGACATACAGACACATCTTGCCCCAATGACTTTTGAGCCATGATCTATAAACCTGATGTAAGTATGCAGAGTATGCTATTCTGCACCGGACAAGTAAAAAACATGCCTCCAATGAGCTAAAGGGGGGCATGCTGCACACATACTTAATAGCAAGTTTTATTAATTAATTACCTTATTTAAGCAAAGGAAGACTTTGCACAACCTCTGAAAATTACAGCACTAGATCAAAATATTAGATTGTATGTATAAAATACAAACCACGCCAAATGATACCACTCACCCAAAAAATACATCCTCAGTACACAATGCACACACACATATCATAAACCACAACCAGATCATTCAGACTAACATGACAACATACCTCCAGATCTGTGGGTTCCCTCCTTCACCTCAGAATAAAGACAGGTGGCTAAAGGCTATATAATGAACCTCCCAGGGCAACCAAAACTGATACCAGATACCCTATCTAAAGTCTGTTTTTTTTTTGTTGTTGTTGTTAGATGCCACTGCTTGGATACAGTTTTCTTTTATTTTGTCACTAAATTGACAATTTTCTGTTTACCAGTTTGTTTGTTTTTTTTTTTAACTTTTCACCCCCCTCAAGTTACATTCAATAGTACATGATTATTTTAGACATGTCATGCAAGTCTTATCCCATGGTCTGCTGTGCTTTTCAGGTTCATACCTCTCAACTGTACAGATTTTTGTAGACTGTCAAGGTTTTTGCCTTATATTTTTGGTCCATTTTTCATAAAATTGTTGTTTTCTGGAAAATGAGTGGCAAATCATTAAAGATTGAAGTTAGAAAATAATGACAAACATTTGAGTTCCAGGCTTCCTACCCTTCAGAAAATCCATGCTAATGTAAAACCTGTTATTCTACCAACTTTCTAATGTTTGTAAGAGCAATATTTAAAAACTGTCCCTATTTTTGGGCCTTTGTCCAGATTTCTTGCTCTAACACGTTGAGAGGTATGCAGGTAGTCTATGTAGATATCTTAAATTCTCAGTTACAGCAAGCAAGTGTATATGCTAAGGACTTCAAGATATCACTTCACGTAGCACAATGTTATGCAAAAAAAGCTAGTGCCAGAGAAAATCACACCGTGAAAGTCAACTATAGCATTCAGGGATGCTTGGGATTTGCAGAAGAGGTCAGACAGCGAAACAGGGCAATCTGCAACATTCGGCAAGATTTGAAAGGGCACTAGTCTTTTTCAATCAGCTTATTATTTTTATTATTCTTGTATTTTCACAGTAAATTATTCTTCCATAACTGAAACTGGTATGTCGATTATTACTTGCAAGTCTAGAACTCTAGCATGAAGAATAAAGCAAATCTAACAAAGACAATGAAAAAAGAAGAAAGGTATCTTCATAAGACTATGAAACAGAATCCAACCTCGCTAGACTGAAAGAAGATCAAAGCTGATTTAACATTAACATGAAATATGGTGTACATAACTCAGAAGTGGTGGGAAGCAAAAACACAATGAACGATACCCAAAGATCAAGAAATGACAAGCTACAGGAAGATTAATGCAGTAAGCTTTTGACACAATGTGGTAAAACACTGAAACAAATAATCTGCCATTAAAGATATTTTAAAGGAAAAGTTCACACTTGAACTCAAACAATGTGATTTTTTTTTCATTCTTTTCTGTTTCCCCAAGGCATTTTACTGCATTAAAATAACTCTAGGTGCTTCTTATAAAATTTCAATATGTTTTTCCATGAAGTGGTGAACATGAGTCCTGACATATTAACATAATCTTGTTTTAGTGCTTTCAGAGTCAGGTCTCTTGACTTCCTAGTCCATTGAGACAGAATGGCAGCAGTGTGAGTCACATGCATCTTGCACATGTTCTGTAACAGCAAGTCATTCAGGAATAAAATGCAAGCACATCATAGACAATTCTCTCTGAATGTTTTAAACAATTCACAGCAACTTTACACGTGCAGCCAAGGATAGCATCTAAATCACAGACTTTTGTAAAGATTATTTTGAAGTACTCTGCTAGGAGTTCTGACAGACCTTCCCCCATATTCTTCCTGAGTTATCAAAGTTAGCACTCTAATCTATTAAAGAGCTGTTGAGCAACACATCAAAGAACTTGCTCTGCTCCTTATTTGTGTCTGCAGCAACAGGAAGATGTTTTATACATTTTCCCAACTTCTGTTGCACTGCTACCCCTTGATTAGTTATACTGCAGTATACTAACACTTCATCAAAACCATAATCTTTGAGAATGGCAAAACAGTAGTTATGCCTTTAAAACTAACACTATTTTCTATAAAACTGTTGCAATTACAGACAATGCCCACTTGCAAGTGGATCGTTATACAAATATGTGGTCAGCAATTAGGCTTGCAATCTTTTCAAATGCCCACACTGGGACATTCTTAATAAAACGTGAGGAAATTATGCTGGAAAAAGCATGCCATTGTTAAATGAAAAAAATAACTATTTTTTCTTACTACCAAAATAAAGACTCAGTGATGCGCAATGCTGGTTAGTCATACTACTTTATATACAAATATTATGACTTAAATGTCATATAAAAACCTTCACTGACACTTAGAGAAAAGTCAGAAAATATTTTTATTGTAAAACAGCATATTTGTCTTTTTCATGACCCCCCCCCCCCCCCCCCCATGACAGAACTCCTCAAATCAGTACTGTTTTGCAGACAGACAAGCAAATGGTAACCCTATGAACATTTCTCTTCTTCTCTGCAATAAAGACAGTAAAGCAAATTTTTCACAATACTCTTTTTAAAGCAGCTACTGACCTACTAACATCAGTAGAACTAATTATATCTGCAAGATTGCGGGCAGTACCTGACAGGGAAAATTACACAATTCCCTTTGTCTGTGTAATATCATGTAGGCAGAGAGAAATTCCTCTGCCATAGTATGCAATAAGTTATGCTTTAAAAAAGTGGTAGTCTTTCCCCTACCTTTGATTCTAAGGCAAGGAAATGTAAGTTTCAAGATGTACAAGTAGGTTTCTTGTACCTAAAAATACTGGGACTGTACTGTGGGTAGAATAGCAACCTAAGGGTTGAGAAACTGTAGGAAAGAGTAGACTTTTCCATTAAGTAGATTTAAAAGTGCACATTACATAGGGCACAAGTCAGGTCTTTAGTGTTGGGCTACTCCAGAAAGAAGAAGAAGATTACAGAGAAGGTGGGAGATCTGTAGCAAGCTACAATTTGGATTGCAGTCTTACCTAGTGTTAGTTGCACCTAGAGAATTTCAGACGCACTGTGTTGGGCAACTAGCCTGGTGGTGTGAATATTCTTGGTGAATATGGGCACTCCTCCACCTTTAGTGTTTCGGTCCTGGTTTGGTGGCTGAAAAGTGTGGTAAGAGTTGTAGCCTGGTATGGCAGGGGTGCTCTCTGGAGCCTTGAACCAGGTCTCAGTTACTGCACAAATATCTATGTTCTCCATTTTTAGGAGTGCCTCCAGAGAGTGCATTTTGAGGTTTAGACTTCTAGCACTGAGTAGCATTACCTTCAGATTTTGCATGCTTGTACCTGTTACAGTGGTGGTTTTGTCCTTTGAACTTACAGAGGTGGCAAGACCCTTAGCCAGTAACCTGAATCCCAGGGGTGACAGGTGCAGACCATCTCTGGCAAAGCATCATGGTCTGTCGATCATTTCATCCCAGGCAGACAGATACTGGATCCCATTTGAATGACACCAGAAGCTTAGCCAATTGTTGAAGTCAATCATTTTGTCCTTATACTGTAGTATCATTCTGGGCAAAGGCAGGATGCTACTCAGGGCTAGGGTCATTACTGCCTGGGCCACATGATCTGAGAGCTCTTCCATGTCTCTTTTCATATAGTCCAGGAAGGTACGTCTCAAGTCATTCACTCCAACATGGACAATGACAGAGTCATATTTGTACTTGTTGTGGAGTAACTTGATTGCATGCGTATGTGGCGGATTCTGACACCTTACAGGCAGCTGACTGTAATTTTCTCCTTGTTCAGCCTGGTTTGTGGGACATCACTGTGCCTGACGATAGATCACCTATGACTAAAGTGTTTGGTACATTGTCTTGCCTTAGGGGCTGTTGTTGGGTGACACACTGGTGTTGTGAGCTATGTGACACTTTGGTTGTGATTGGTGTTTGTTTGCATTTCAGCTTCGGAGGTCATTGTTGCTTAGGCAGGTTACTGTTAAGGGCCTCCGCATATGAGGGTTTAGTGTTGCTATGTGAGGGTGTTGGTGGTGTGGGTTTAGAAGGGCTATATGTTGCTTGAAGTGTAGTGCAGGTGTTAACCTTCTCCTCTTGACTACCTAGCACAATCTTGGGTGGAGAAAGCTTTGCTTCCAGTTTGGCTATGTAAGTGCATCTCTCACAGGTTGTAGTGTTGGGTGGTAGGAGGAGAGGGCTGTCTGTGTACATGAGGCAATTGTTGCATTGCCCCAGTATGCCCAGATTCACCAGGTGGACAGGAGAAATCACCAGAAGCTGATCCTCGGACATGCCTGGTTTAGTGCTTTTTTTTTGTAAAGTACAAGAGCTGTTTTCTCTTACCTTAGCAAGGTACATTGCAATTATAGGCTGTTTAGTGCCTACGATTAATTTCTCCTTGTTAACAAGGAGAGTTGAGTGCTTTTATCAGTTTAAGGCTTCCTAGTGCTTTCCAGCAGGTTTTAGAACAAGTGCTAATTACAGGGATGCTTAAAGGTAAGATGAAAAAAAATGGTTTATCCTAAACACTGCAGTGTGCACTAGAGGAGTTAGATGTGAAAGTAGGTAACTTAAGTTATACCTGTCTAAAAAGTTAAGTTTTAGTGGAGTATCACTATTTTTAAAACAGCAAGATAGAGTGAAAGGGGGTGCTCACTTTTGTATTCTGGTATTATGGAATACAGTAAGATGGGCAATAAATTTAAATAGTTGAAGGGAAGTGATTTCACAAAATGATAATTTTGCACTTACTCACACAAGCCAGTAAAAGCAGAGAGGAAATGAGATATATGGTCAAATTAACATAAGGGGCAGGCAACTAGAAAGACAGTGGTGTTTAAGAACACAACAGTAACCAGGTGGGAGGGTGGAGAAAAAAATTCTGCCTGACTCACAAGAGACAGAGCTGTGGGTCTCTTTTCAAGTTTTAATATGCAGTTAAAAGCAGAATACAAGTAAAACACAAGGTAAAGAAAACAAATCACAGTATTCAAAATAGAAAAAGGCAATAAAGTAATACAAAATACAACAAATAAAAAGCAAACTAACCTTTCCCTCACGAAAAGTGTAGCAGAGTCTGGGTGAGTCTTTCTAGTGAAGCTCTGAAATGTTTTACTTTACCCCTTAAATAGAAGGTTTAGTTCCTAGCTCCATCCCCTCAGTTCACAGATGATTAACCTTAACTGACCTGTTCTGTCTTATGTGTGAGTCCTTAATTGATCTGTTCTGATTTCTGCCTGACTCACAAGAGACAGAGCTGTGGTCTATTTACTGATGTTTTAGCTTGTAGAGAGTTACTATAGTGTAGGAAAATTATGTAGGATGAGTGCAAGAGCATATCTATTGCGAAGTTAGGTGTGAGTGAAGTAAGGTTTTGAATAAAGAGAAGCTGCAAGTGATACGGATGAGAGGTGGGAGTGAATTCTAGGGATGTGCAAGAGAGAAGGACATTAAATGTTTGCCTGCTGGGCGGGGAGGTTTATATAGTTCAACTAGATTTTGGGAATTAGATCTAGATTTTGGGAATTAGATCTGAGAAGTCTATCAGGTCGATGCATTTTATTTAAATGTGAAGGCAAGGGAGGGACAGAGAGAGAGGGGATAAAAATAAGTCTGTGTACTTGGACAAGTTGAGGAAATTGGGCAGCTCAAGCCAATTCAGCTGATGTAGCGCAGTACAATGGTGGGATGTGGATCATCAATGAAGACTCCTAGTAGTTTAGCATAGGGAACTATTTCAAGAAGAGTATTATTTTGACTAGTGATTGAGAGTGAGTTTTTATCTAGGGTAGTGGTTTTGGAAGCAGTAAATATAAGTTTAGTTTTGGTTGCATTGAATACTAGCATCCATTGTTCAGTCAAGAGAAGGCATCTTGAGTTAGTTTAGTTAGAGTGGAGATAGAGATTATAGTAGAGTCATCGACGTATTTGGATGGGATTGGCATTGGTATGACTTGGTAGAAGTCGTTTATGAACATGTTGAATAGAAGGGGACCTAGAATTGAACCTTGGAGGACACCTGTAGGAGTACTGAGGAAAGGAGAGGTGGCTTTTACTTGGTAGAAGTCGTTTATGAACATGTTGAATAGAAGGGGACCTAGAATTGAACCTTGGGGGACACCTGTAGGAGTATTGAGGAAAGGAGTGGTGGCTTTTTTCCATCTGACTGCTTGTTGCCTATATGACAGGTAACTGGTAAACCAGTTGATAGAGTAGTGGGATAGGTTTAGTTTGGAGAGTTTAGTGAGAAGAAGATTGTGAGAGATGTCGAATGCCTTATAGAGGTCAAGGAGGAGGGTGGACACAATATGATTAGAGTCGTGGGCTTTGTTGACAGTTTCTAGGAAGGAGAGGAGACCTGTGGCAGTGCTACGGCCAGGTCTGAATCCATGTTTTGTGGGAGCAAGGAGATGGTTATTTATAAGATAGGGTAACAGTTGTAGATGGATGTATTTTTCGAGTAGTTTTGAAATGGGGGACAAGATGGCAATAGGTCGAAAGTTAGAGATATTATTGTTGTTGCCATCTTTGTGGAGTGAAATAATAAAGGCCTTTTTCCAGAGCTGAGGAACATGGCATTCTGAAATAGATCGATAAGTGGGTTCCAGTTAATTTTTTTCAGTGCATCTGAGAATGTGCTAGAATTAGGCACCAAGTGGAGGCATAGGTATGTGTTACTTTTAAGGAGGAGGAAAGATGGTGGGCAAAAGTGGGAAAGTGGTCACCTAGTGGGTCGGGAAGTGTACCACTATCACAGATATAATGGGGATGGGAAACCAGAATCCAGTCTAGGGTGCTTCCAGTATGGAAGTCCTTTGAAGGCCTAGTTGTTGAATTAATAAGCTGAGTGAAGGTGTACACATTTATATTCAGTGAGTTAATGAGAGACTGACTAGTGCCCCAATTAATATTAACATGGTCCTGGATTATAGTTTTGTTAGTTATGTTGGTGGAAAACCAGGAGAGAATTTCTTCAAAGACTGAAACATTGTCTCCAGGGGGGATATAAAGGGTGACTATGCATATAAGTTTTTGTTTATTTATCTGAAGTAGGGCTGGAATTAGTTCTGCGTTACCAAATTTGGGAATAGGTTTGGTGTAAAGGGTAACTAAAAGGGATGATGTGTAAAGGAGAGAGACTCCCTCTCCTTTTTTGTGTGTTCTATCTTTCCTAATCATACAGTAGTTAGGCGGCAATACTTCAGAGTCTTTTATATGGGGGTTTAAGCCAGGTTTCTGAGATAGAGAGAATATCAGGCTGATTGTGGAGAAGCCAGGCATGGAGGTTGGGAATTTTGATAATATGTTCTGAGCATTTACAGCTGAGAAATGGAGGACTTTCCAGTTGTACGGGAATGATGGAGTAGGGAGGTTGAGTTTTGTGGGGGAGAGGGGCCAGGTTAGGGTGAATGTCCCCGGAGAGAAGGTGAAGAAAGCAGTACATATATTGCTTAGCATGTGGTTTGTGGGTAGTACACTTTATGGACATGTGGCTAGAGAAAATGGGGGTAATGTTTTTAGGGTTGCATAACAGTCTGCAGGGGAAGAGTATACTATTGTTGAAGGATTGAAGACTGGGGGATATGTGGAATGAAGAATGTCTGTGCTTTATGAAGAATGGAATGGTTGTATGGGCTATGATTTGCATTTAGGGGTGTGGTAAGATAGCTTAGGTAGGATAAGGTACTAAGTAGTAGTGTGTGGGTTAGCAGTGAAGGGGGTTTGGTAAGCATGGTGTTTGATGAATATATGAGTTTGGGGTTGAGTAGGTATTTATGTATGTTATGGAATAAGGGCTTTGATTTAGTGAGTGGATATTAGGATAGGCTGTCATTAATGAATTGGGAATTGTTAGAATGAAAGGGGTGGAATTAATTTGGGGGTGGAGTGGAGGGAGATTGATTGTGAGTGGGGTGGTTTGAGTGTATTGGGTGTTGGAGGTAGTGGGTGTGGTAAGAGCAGAGACAAAGCGGGGAAGTGCCACCTGGAAGGAATAGCCAGCAAGAAACAATCAGTGGGATAAGGAGCAAACCCAAGGTAAGGAGGCACAGGGGTAAGGCGCAAGGGCACTGTGTAACTATAGTGGAAAATAGAGAATTTTCAGGGTTAGGAACTGAAGATGGGCAGTTATAAATTAAAACTGGATAAGCTATGGAAATGTTCAATAGGGATAGACAGTGGAGAAATCCTGCCACCTAATGGTCAAAATTCAAAGATTATGAGGATGGGCTGAGAAATTAGAAAGGGGTCTTGGGGAAAGTGAAGACTGAGACAGAGGTAGGCTGCTAGCAAGCGTACACTGAATTAAATTATACAACTGTAAGTTACACTACGTTAGGTTTCAACTTAAGTACATACACGCTGTAGAAGTTCGTTGGGGGGAGGCTGAATAGTTAAAGAAAATACACTGTAGGATCTCTTTTGGTAGATTTTTCAGGGAAAGCCAGGGTATTTTGTAGAGCAATGGAGGATGCCTGGGGTAGGGCAGATGCAGCAGAAGTGAGCTGTAAGGGAAAGGGAACAAATGGAGAAAAAAAATAGCAAGAATCTTCTTTCGGGTTTTTCCCTGTTAGGGGTCGTCACAGCGGATCACCTGTCCGCTAACGATTGGCAGTGGAGTTTTTACGGTGTCGAGTTGCCAGCCTGGCACCCAACCTTCCACAGAAGGCACACAAATGCTTGCACTCATGCCTAGGGCCAATTTAGAGTGTCCAATCCACCTACAGCATGTCTTTGGGATGTGGGAGGAAACCCACGTGACCTCAGGGAGGACATGCAGACACTGCACAGAAAGCACCCCAACCGAGGATTGAACCGGGGAGCCTCTTGCTGTGAGGTGGCAATGTTAACCTCTGCGCCACCGCTGCTGCCCAGCAAGAAGAATAATATATTTACTAATAAAGGGGGGAGAAGGTCTGAGTTAGTTGGTACAATGTGAGTGATGGTGAGGTGCCTAGGGATGGGTTTGCAGTGTAGGTATGAGCATACAGAGCATGAAAAAAGGGGAGACTTTAAGGGAAGGTCTTCAGACCCAATGGTACTTGTGGGGCAGTATCACAATTTGTCAAGGGTATCACCATCACCTCATGACAGATTTCAAAGGACAATTACATCTGAGCTCCTAGATGTCCAGATCACACAAAACAAGACTAAATTACTACTTCATAGCTATTTATAGAACACTTATGTCCCTTTCTAATTACAAAAGCTATCAACACAATAGTTGAAATCCCCATTAAACCGAACACCGTTCTACTGGGGGACAACTATCCATTAATAAACTGCCTGACCTACACTGCCAATGGCTGGCATACTTAACACTTATTTGATGTTTAAATACATGTTTTTCAAAACCTATTTTAATTAAGAATGGAGGAAGACAAGAATGCCCCCTCTCACCTTACCTTTTCAATCTATATATTGAGGTCTTCTTGGCTATAACTCAAAAAGATCAAATTATATTATTCCCAAACAATTAAATTCTAAAATACCACTGACTGCTTTTGCAGATTATATAAATATATATCTAACTTGTCCTAACTCAGATCTACCACAAATACTTTGTAGTATCCAAGAATTTTCAAAATTTGGTAACTGTAGTCTGAATGTACATAAATCTCACCTTTTTATTCTTATTAAAAAAGGTCATATAATATTGGCAAATAAATTAATCAGAATACATATTTCTCCAACAATTTAATATTTAGGTATCAACTTTATCTGAAAATCCAACTGAAAGTTTGCTTAGAATGCATACAAAACTGGTACAAGCATCCTTTCAAATATTCAAAGATGGCATACTATATTTTATTCCTTTTTATCTAAAATTGCAATTGTTAAAAATAATATTTTCTCAAGACTGCTATCTTATTTTACTTCTTCTTTTCACAAGATCCCCAACATTTTCTTTAATAAATTAGTTTCTAATATTTCTAAATTTATATGGTACCCAAAAAGCACCAGAATATCATATATGAAGTTAGTTTATCCAAAACAACACAGTAGTATGATCTTACTAAATTTTATATACATTAACAAATTGCAAGATCTTCCAGACTTATTAAAGCTATTCATTGCAACTCTAACTCATCAACCTGGTACCCTGCATGAAAAGTTTCATGGCACAAATATTTGAAAACAACTAAGTGCAACATCAAAGCAATTTTCTACCTTACACCTAAACACATTTACATATTGATCATATAGCTTCACTATTTCCACCTATTCATAAAAATCTAAATATCTTCATTAATAATAAAATGACTGAGCCTTCCCAATTCCCACTACGTATCTACTCTACAGTTAAATACTTTATAGGACAAAAGCTTTCCTTTCATTATGAACTTGTAAATTATTCAAGAGTTGTTCTCCTCCATATTAACTTGCCCAAGACTTGCCCAATCACTGTCTTGAAAAGGTCAACTCTATATGGATGTAAAAACACTATACATATTTGCAAACTCATACAATACCTATGATGCGTTGCCTTTTACAAACCAAAACATAAAACAAATGTGAATACCTTTAAAAAACTCTTATTACACTCAATTCATGATATACAATAATGCCTACATTACCCTAGTTCATGAAACCAAATTTAATAATTTACTCTTGCTCCTACTTGTACCTTCTGCAATGCACCTAAAGCAGAGCTAGTTCATATATTATAGGAATGTAAAACTGTCAAGCAGTTATGGTGTATAATATTTTAAAGACTACAGAATTTCTCTCCTGACCTAAACACAATTCCTTGGCAATTAGCTTTATCACATTTGCCACATAAGACAATGAAACCACCTTTATTAAAATATTTAATAATTATTTTTAGTATTACTAAGTACTATATAACCAAAACACAGTGCACTTTATATACGGTCATGGCAGAAATTTACATCCATAATGCTCAAACATTACAATGCAGTTAAACTAATTTCCAGAGGCAAAAATGAATCTCAATATATGCTCAAGGCATGGGGTATCGTACTTAACACAATGAATTAGGACATCACAAAATTGAATTCCTTTGTTCTTTCATCTTATTTAACTATAATTTTTCTTATCAATTTTTATAAGAACCAAATTCATTTATATCCTACTTTGGAGGTGGAGTGTATACAAGACATATACTGTACATAGTTATGTACAGTTACATTAAGTTTACTTGGATATTTATTGTGTTATCTTAATTATGACAAGTTATGTTTTTCTTCTTTGCAAAAACAAAAAAAAAAAAAAGAAAATCTTTTGACAAAAAATAAATAAAACACTTCCTTGACATTATAAATGCCAACCCTCTTTCACAAACAGTTAAACGTTATACTACAGGCCGTAATTTCCTTGATCTAGTCCTCACAAATAGGGCAACTTCTTCCAGATCTTCATATGCATCATCTTGTCCTATTAAATCAGACCACAAATCAGTGACATTTTCTTTCAAAACTTATGATACTTTTCCTGTAAATAGCTGTGTTTAGAGACACCTCAAAAGCAAAACTTTTTCCAATTACTTGGCATCCTAAATGAGTACTTTTCCAATGGATCCTAGTGCTAAAACTGCTGCCTGTGGCTCTTGACTTCTACTCCCACTTAACTGTATCGATAAGGCAGTCCTTAGCCAAACCAAATATAAAGAATTAAAAAAAAAAAAAAAGGGCATTGATTAGGGATGCTTTAAAGTGGTCTGCAAAGTCGCAGAGATGCAGCCAGGCCTGATGTCTCATAGCCACTCCTACTCCAGCTGCTCTCGCAACTCCCATGAAAAAGTTTGAAATGTTGGACTTCAAGCTCAGGGCTGTTGCCAATTGTTTTCTAAAGTCCAATGTAAGGGATGTTTTCAGAGTAGCAAGGGCTTGCTGCACCAAATCAATCTGAAAATGGCATAGTTCAGAGCTCTTAAAATGTGCCCGAAGCACAGTCTATCCATCACCTGAGACTCCTTGATAAGGGAATGGAGGGAGGCCAAATCATCAGTCAGCTCTTTTTCGTCACTGCCTCCATGATGAAAGAATCCACTATAGCAGACTTTGTCCAGTGCTTGCTGTCCTTGGCAGGTCTGTGAATCTTGACAAGTTTTTGTGGCACTGACTCTTACATATCTGGCTCAAGCCATGACCTCCTTAAAGTGAAATCAGTTAACTTACTTTTGGAGTAGCCACCCAAGAATCAGATGGGAGTCAAGCCATAGGCTTCAAAGAGAGCCTCCTCATCTTTTTTTTGGGGGGGGGCAGTGGGCTAAGATCCTCTCTACCACAAAAGCTCTGAGCCATCACCACAGGCAAACTCTTCAGGAGAGTATGGGTGTACCTTCTTGGTTATCCAAGTAGGTATCTGATGTAACAGACTGTGTAGGGAGTCTGCATGCCTCCTCTTACATTTCTTCCTTCTCAGTATATCAGGAGGGGATTGTCCTGACTCTTCAGAGGATTCTACCTGCAGTGAGTTAGTCACTTTGAGGCCCATAGCTCTACTCTGACAAAAGGATACTTGATGGGGAAGAGGAAAAAAGGAATGGGAGTCATGGGGTGGAGCCAATCCTATAAACATCTGTGCTACTGCTCTAATGAAAGAGGCAATCCTCCTCCCCATAACATGGAAAGCTATTCCAATCTCATTTGGATCTGCAGATGATGCCTTTGTAATCAGTTCGCCCCTCCACCCACAGGAGTAATGATTGGGACCAAAGATGGTATCTTCTAAAACATAGAGTGTGACAGCATTAAGGTAGGGATCAGAACTGAAGATTCCAACAGCAAAGGAGCCATATGAGACAACTCTAACTTGGAGAAATTAAAGAGACAATTCTGAAGTCAGCGCTGAAGCCTCGTTGGCAAACTCACAGTTCCAAGACGGACTCTTCCCTAGTGTTGTCAGAGTCAAGGATGTTGAATCCAAGGCCACCAGTGCCATGGCCAGGATTAAGGTAGACACCAAGGGGACAGGACGGGTTTAGAATTGTTTCCAAAGCCACAGGAGCTGAGATGACACAGAGCTGCCTCTGAAATGCACTTTTAGGACCTGGAGGATCTCAATGATAAAGGATGAGGAGGCTGAGAAGGGATACTGTGTAGTCCCCTCTTGGAAGAAGTCTGCCTTAAAGATCTTTTTGATGAAGTGTCCTCAACCACTATCAACTCCAAAAACTCTGAAGCCTGTGGTAAAGAATGGGTCAGGGTCAAAGCCGAAGAAACATCCAACCTCAGTGCTTTTAAAGCTATAGAAGGTTCTGAATCATCAGCACGTCTTTTCTTTGGCACAGAGTCCTTAGATTTTGATTTGTCTGCAGACTTTTGATTTTGAAGCTTGCAGATCTGGAGAGCAAAAGCCCCTTAGTAACAAGTTCTTTTTTCAGCCTGATAAAAATTCTCGCACAAAAAGC
>NC_056737.1:805025518-805048018 GCF_019279795.1 Protopterus annectens | reverse complement strand
AACTCTTACTCTTAAAGTTAGAAAGGTTAAAGGGGAGTTTCTTTGTTTCTCATATACACATAACAATGCAACTGAAAAGCTGAACAATACATATCACCAAGAATGACTTGTTTCCTCATAATATGTACTATGCTGTTATTTGTTTACCTATGCCACACACTTGTGAACTTCTTAATGTCTACTACATGATGTTTATTTTGTATTAGTAATTTTTGACGTTACTTTATAAATCTCTCTTAAAGGGACATTTCTCTCCAAGTCCACTGAGCAGGGACTCAGTGGGGCAGACCCAGTTAAAAAAAACACAAATAAAAAAAAATATCCTAGATAGAACAGATATCGTAAAAATGAAGATATAGCCCAAACGTGTATTTCATCATGTGTTCAGTAAAAGTGAATAGTGAAAAGTGCTATTGGAGTCTGACAGAGGCTGCTATACCACCCTGATGAGTAAAGCAGACAAGTTTTTGTGATGTGAGGAAATGCTACAAAACTGAATAAAGAAAGACTGCTGATAAAACATACAGAAAACACACTGCAGTTGTGTGGAGGCCCACATTGCATTTGTGTTCATAGTAAAGAAACAATCTTTGGTTATTTCCACCAGGTCTGGGCCAAATCCGTCTGAGATGGTTAATTTTGCACTGCTACTTTCTCTTGTACTTTGCATTGCTGCTTTTTTTCTATGACAAAAGTGTTGTTAATTTAACTGTATTTGCTAAACTATTTTATACTTTACTCCTGATGCATATAGCTCTATGTAGAGCCCAGGCCATGACTGAAAAGGGTCAACAGATCAGCTCACTTACCTCATCGTAAACTGTAATAAAAAAGTAAATAATAAACAGAATTACAGACAGAATAGAATTCTGTGAATATTTGTCTGAGACAAAGCCAACCTCTAAGTGATGTCTTGCAAAGCTCATTACAGTATTTTGACACAATGAAATGGTACCGTGCCAAATATGCATATGAGAAACAATACATTCTTAAGGTTTCTCCAATGATGGGCAACCCCAAACACACTCAAAATAAGCACAGAAGCAATAAATGTTCTCTTCATGAAAACAAAATATACAGAATGGACTACACATGCATCCTGTATTGTTTTCTGACTTCCTTTATTGAAACTGAATGGCATCATCAAGAGCTGCGGTAACTATAACCTTACAATTAACACATTGTAATACTTTGAAACAACCCATTACCAATAGAGAAGATATGTGCACTGCATAAGCTGGTAGCAAACAGTTTTTAAAGTCATAAGTTAGCCACATACGTGAGCAAACTAGGTTAGATGGAGGTTCTACAAGTATGGTACAAAAAAAAAAAAAATTCCTAAGGGTTTGTTCTGCTAACATGGACTGCCTTCCAAACTATCTTCTGTACCACCTACATTTCAAAGAATAATGCAAAACATACTGCAAGTTGATGAAAGTGTCGCTGTCTATCCAACTACATTTTGGCAAATGGTAAAGAGAAAAAGACCACTTTCATATTTTGAATATTACGCCAATAAAGACAGAAAATGCTAACTTACATAAATACATACATTTTGGGAAAAATAAGTGGTATTTTTAGGTCATAGGTCTGCAACCAGTTGGACTGGAAGCAATTCAGCAAATACCAAAACTGAATGCTGTGACAGACATGAAAGATTTTCTGGGAATGTAAAAATACTTTTGTGATGACCCTCCACTGGAGCAGTAACCAAGAAGCCTCAACCTCACCACTGGCAACAGTGGGGAACGTTCACTGACAAGATAACAGGTGTACACACAGTATTTCCAGATGCAGCTCTCTGCATCAAGTGCAATTTCCCTTAAGAGCACGCAGAGACCACAGTCAGTCTGGGGCTGGTTTCTTCCTCTTCCTCCAGATCCCACTAAGACTCCCCACTGGCACAACTATAGAGTTGAGATCTCAGCTGAGTGACCAAGCCAATACCTACAGCACCCTCTCTGTTCAACCAGTGCTTCGTGTCCCTGCCCAAGTAGCTGACACAGCCACTCTTTGAGGTCTGATTTACACACACACACACACACACACACACACACACACACACACACACACACACACACACACACCTGGAAAAGACTGGTACAGGTTTATTAGCTATGCCCTCTTCTGCCCAGACTATAAGGTAGTTTCCACTGCCACCAGTCACTCCTCGACAGCTACTTTAAGTCCCTTAACAAAGGATGTCTAATCTTACTGTGTAATGTTAATATTAATATAAATGGTAGTTTGACCAAGAGCAAGGCTATTAGGAGTGGCCCACACAGTGACACCAAATAAATATGCAAGTACTCTCAAAACTTAAATATCTCTACACAGATCAGCCACAATGAAAGGCTTAAATATATTTAATAATAAATAATAAAATAACAAAAAATACTAAATATATATTCACAGTGACTTCAGAGTTCAAAACCACAGGAAATATTTAAAACATTGCTGTACAAGCTCACACAAATAAAGAAAAACAAAATCTAAACTAAGCTTCACTATATTATTTCCTGAATGTAAGAGACGTATATTATTCCCTAGAAACTTACTTACTATAGAGCAAGGCAGACATGGTGAATGTTTTTTGTTGTCAGGTCCAAGACAAAATACAGAATCCTCTGTCTCACTAAGAGACTTCTTAAAATAATATTTAAAATATTACTTCTGGGATAGCTTGACTCTAGCTCTCATGCAAACCCCCACTGCTGAAGCTGGCAGTATTTAGCATGTACCTGTAAAAATACTCATACAAGGGCTTTTGCTCAGATCTTTGGCAGATACTGGAAGTCATAAAATAATTACATTCCTTCATGCTTACAAAGTAGCAATTAGTTCACCCTGAAGACAACACAGAAAGCTTCCTAGTACAGAATGTGTCTCTCTAGCTGCAATGAAACCTGTCAGATAGATTATAAAGTAATTTATTTTCAAATATTTTTCTAAAGTTTGCTGGACTAAGGTCAACCCTCCAGTTTCCTCTGTTAACATATGAATTTAAATAGTTACAATAGTGCATGTACATTTCTGTTCTCTTCCAGTAGGTCACACTGTGGATACACTTTAATCACAAATACTTTACAAATACCTTTTCAACACAAACATCTGTACAGAGCAGTTTGATATACATATGAAATACAGTTCTAACACATTTGTAACACAAGCATCTTATATATTTGTAACACCAGCATCTTGTATAAATTATAAATACAAATGAGAACCAAGCAGAAAAAATACATCACGAAGACCAGGAACAATACCTCTAAGTATGTAATAAGTCCATTTATTGGTTGCCCAAAAGGTTGTTGTGCAAAAAGCAGATAAAATTGCACTTGGAGCCAAACCAAATAGCAGCTTATAAATCCGTCTCTAAACAAACACAAATAGCAACAAAATATACTTCTCTCTTAGCGCCTTGGCAGAAAAGCCTTTACAGAGTAAACTATTATTAAAACAAGACACATCTTATATAGCTCACTATACACTCTAAATCAATGAACTAATCAATTATACATTTAATTAATACAATAAATTTAAAAAGACATCAAATAAATCTCTTCCAGTGACATTCTTTGTTTAACCCCAATGGATATAATGTATTATATTTTAATATAAAAATTGATTCTTTTTTTCCTAAGTAAATACTTCATAATAACTTCACTTAAAGACTTTGCTGCTATTTGTTCTAAAATTGTGACTTGTAAGCTACTAAAATTCTATTCATGTTCCCTATTAAAGTGCTCTGCTACTGGACTTATAAACTTATTATTCCTGATATCTCTTATATGTTCCTTGATTCTCTCAGCCAGACTTCTTTTACTTTCCCCATATAAAAATTATTGCAGGGGCATTTAATAGCATACACTATACCAGCACTTTTACAGTTGAAACACCCCTTTGTATTAAATTTCTTTCCGTTAATATTATCAAATGTTTTCACCACATATTGAAATATTGTACACTTTCCACAGGGTACTGTACCTGTCCCTGATATTGGTCTTCTTATTTCAACTATTGGTCTCCTAAATTTACTATGGACCAAAAATCTTTTAAGTTACGTCCTTTTTGATAACAGAACTTAAGCTCTATTTCTGTTAATGATGGAACTTCTCTTTTTATCATATTCCAAAAAATCTATTATTAACTTTTGTAACCTAGTAGAAAATAATGTATACTTAGAAACAAAAAATAAACTGCTGTGAATTGCATTCTTTACCTTGATTTCTATAACTACACATTTGTTTTTTTTTAATTTCTTACATCTACTTCTACATCTCTGAATATTTTCACATAGCTATTACTAACAAGATTCTCATCATATCCTCTATTAAGAAACATGGCTATTGTTTTTTCAACTTCATTTTTTGCTTCCTGTATGTTACTACACAATCTTTTCACTCAATATTTCTCCATACGGTATTGATGTCAATGTATGTCCTGGGTGGCGACTAGATGGATGCAACATATAACTGGGCTGTTCAAATTTCCTATATATTTTAGTTTTATTATACCACTTTCAAGGCCTTCCAGGGTAATATCCAAAAAAAATCACTTTAATCCCCTCCTGGAGGCCATCTTATTTTATATGAAACCTATTGTTATTTAAATAGTCAATAAATGTACAAACTTAATTTTTGCCACCCTTACAAACAAAAATAAGGTCATATATGAACTTAAAATATCTTTTTACAAACTTTCTATAAAATTCACTAATATATATGTGACTAAATTCAACTAGACCCATAAATAAATTTGCACACATGGGGCAAAAGATGCCCCCATGGCAGTACCTTGTAACTGCTTGTATAAGGTACCATCAAATTCAAATACATTATTGACTAAACAGAAATAAACCAATTCTTTAATATAATGTGTTCTGAGACTATCTCCCATAAAATAATCCATTGCTTCCATACCAAAATTGTGTTGTATATTTGTATAAATTAGTTTGATCTTCACAAATGACATATAATTATTTTCAAAATTCCAGACAGCTGTGCTGGCAGTACCTCCTTTTGTCACAACTGTAACAAGCTTTTGCTAAGACTGTCATCTGTTCATACAAGCTGCTCCATTCAAACAGTGTAAACTGGTACTAGCCTCCCAACATTTGCTTTGTGTGCATATGTTGGTAATAAACCAACAATACTTTCATAACGTACAAAGAAATCAAAAGTTGTCTTTTGTTATTCAAGATGTAAACATTAAACCATAAATTCTGTCTGCAAGAATTCTGAAATGGTCCAAAATGTTTAAGCATACAAGTATGAAGCTTGTAAGATAGGCAGCTTGGTAGCTCTATGGTAAGGATGTCTCAGCACCAGGATCTGGGATTCAATCCTGACCTCAAGTCAGTGTGTGTGGAATTTTGAATGTTCTCCTTGTATCTGGGTAGATTTTCTCCAAGCACTCCTTCTCCTTGCCATTGTTACCTGGGTCATGGCTGAAAAGGGGCAGAGGTCAGTTAACCTGGTTAACAAATGGATGAATTTAAAGCTATTTACACTCCATCACAGATCATGGTAATGCAGATATTTTCATGAGCACAAACGAAAGATATCAACAAATTCTGACATATTGGAAACAAATCTTTGGGGTATTCTATTTCTTTCCATGGCTCTAATGCAGATATTTTACTATGCATTGTATCTCCAAGAATTCTAAGATTGTTATATGTATTTTAAACATTTTGGACAAGCTGTTTACACTGTAGCAGAAATTATGGCAATCCAGCATTTAAAGTAGTATTACCATTACAACAAACAAGCTTTACAATAAAAGAAAATTTGACCACAAGTAAGAACAGTAGCTCTCAGAATGACCATGCCCTCTCCACTGAAATAAACTTAGGAGGTTAATAAAATCCAACAAAGCCAAGTATGAGGCCAAACAAGCCACTCAAGACAAAGATAATCATAATGCCTTTTTTAGATATTTTAGCAATCTCAAAAGCACAATGCAGCAATGCACTGAGCTGAATGTGAGCAATGTTACCTGTACTGTGGCTGAAGATACAGTGGATCTACTGGCTGATAACTTTGGATCAAACTCCCACAAGATATACCTGAAACCAACTCGTCTTCAACTCCTACACAATACCAAGTCCTAAAGGCACTAACAAAAGATAAAGTATTACAACTATAGGTCCTGACAATATCCCTGGATACATCTGAAATATCATGAAGCACGATTTAGTCACACCCCCCCCCCCGAACACTGTTACCTCAGCCTTCATGCAGGTTATGTTCCAAATGAATGGAGAACAGCTATAGTTATTCCCCCTGTATAAGGGAGGACCTTCCACATACCCATAAGTCTGACCAGCCTCATATGCACAGACAAAGAAAGCCTTATCATGGAAGTAATCAACAGAGATTGAGGGAACCTCCAATCACTGGTCTCATCTTAATCTGAATTCATCAAGGGCAGGCCATGCTCATTCAATCTGAGGGACTTCATTCATTGCTTTGGTGACGTTTTCAAAGAAGGTAAAAGTGTAAACACTGCATACCATCATCTGGCCAAAGACTCTGACACAATCCCTCTCTTGGCCATAATAGAAAAGCTAAATAAACTGGAAATAAACTCTTATATCACCTGCTGCATTCCCAGCGGGTTCACAGATAGGATGCAAGAGATCAAAACAAGGAAAGCTACCTCCACAAAGAGGCCAGTAACCAGTGGAGTCCCCCAGGGTGAGTGCTGGGATCTCTCCTGTTTAGCATCTACTACTATAAAAGTAAAAGCCAAAACCAAAGGGCTTAGGCTGAATAAGTTTACAAATGACTGCAAGCTAGGAGTGGTCACTTAATCCACACATGACTTAGTCATCCCGCACACTGTTTTTTCCCAAACAAATAACTGGTGCCAGAATCATGGACTGAAGCTATTCTTTGGGAAGTTGTCTACACCTGGGAACTACCACACTGACAATAAGTTCTTGAGAATTGACCCAGTTATTCAAGATCTGGGAACTAATGTGGACAGAGACCTACCTTACGACCAACATGTGTCTGCTGTTATAAGAAAGTCTAGAATATTGTGCAGCTTATAAAGGGATTGTATCTAGATCTAGGTGCGTCATTGTCCCCCTTTACTCAGCCCTCACAGGGCCAATCATCGAGTATAATGCCCCCTTTGACACACATCTATCCAAACACATGCAAGTCTCCCTTTTGAAGTTCCAGCACTTGCAATGTTGAGTCAACAGATCCCTCCCCAAAAAAAGCTGAATGCCACCTCCCCCAAAATGATTGCTCTTCTCCTTTAAACTTCTTTTTTGCAGGGGGGCAAGCCCCAATATCCCCAAACTTATTTATACCAACTCTGAGGTTGCTATACATCTGAGAAAAGGGAATATTCTAGGAGAGTGACTTACATGAAGATTGAAATTGCATTTTTTGGCGATCTAGTCTCCATGTTTAGGGGCTCACTCTACTGGGTTCCAAAATTTCAAATAGTTATCTATGTGCAACAACCAGAATGCCCAAAGAAATGCTTTACTAAAAGGATACAAGGCCTAAACAATATGTCCTACAAGGACAGACTAAGCCAGCCCTATCACTATACTCGTTACCCTACAGACTGCTATGAAGTGACCTGTTACTGGCATGTATGCTATCCGAACCAATACTGATGGACCTACTGCACATTAGCAAGTCAAATGGCATCAGAAGCATTTGGTCCAGGGATCTAAACCTCTTCTGCAACATCTACAGAATGGTTTGGAGGAACAGGTATGACTTTTAAAGGATACCACTGCTCTGGAACACTCTCCCCATCCACATACAAAACAAAGATCACTGTCCCTACTCAAGCAAAACTTAGATCTATAGATGGGTAACAGAAGACTTACCCAAGGACCATCCTATGTACTACTAACAGACAGAGGCACCTCCTAAATGCTTTATCCCATGCATGGGTCCCCTCAAATTATCTATGGCATGATCCCAGTTATTCTCGCTACAGGTAATAAACCATGGGATAGGTAAGGCCAACCTGACATCAAATAGGACAGTAATTCAAGCATGAAGAAAATAAATCTGTTAGGCTTAAAATGGCCCACAAGAGCAGCAAGTCTAACACTTACATATGAACCTATAAGAACAGAGTACAGTGCATCATTTGGATACTGTGTAAATGACAACTTTACAAAAACAATTAACAGGCAAGTAAAATCCAGTGATGAGTTTAAGAACACATTTTTAACAGTTTTTCAAACTGTAAAAAGACTTGCATCATATGTTTCAAAACAAGGAAAGGCATGCTGGTTACACAAAATGGTTGTAGGATTGGAAAAGCCAGAGTCATAATCTAAACAAAGGTTAGACATGGTACAAGTACCATCTTGGTGTCATCTGTATGAAAGGTTTATCAAGAAGTTATAAGTGACTGTCAAGTATGCATCCTCATAGTAAAAATGTATCAATCAACTGCTCTAAATGTCAAGAAGAGAGGCAGTGTCATGCCACTATTCTACATCTATGGGAATATCCACTGAAACCACATAAAAAAGACTTCATACACACATTTATATATATATATATACATATATATATATATATATATACATACATATATATATATATATATATATATATACATATACATATATATATATATATATATATATATATATATATATATATACACACACACACACACACACACACACACACACACACACACACACACACACACACACACACATAGGGTCTATGTTACCTAATTGACTGCTTAGCTGGTCAAACGCTTACACGTCGACAGCTAAGGGTCGAAAACATTCTTGGAAAAATGTTTTAGGTCACTATATTGATTCAAATTAGATGGATCTGAACCTTTATAAATATACAAACATATACATTATATATGTATGTATATATTTACATACACACATTAAATAGGGAAGTAAATACTGTGGGAAGAAAGAGCCAGGGAATTGTTATGGCTAGGCTTGTATAGGTACACAGTAAATGAAACCAGCACCATAAGGACCAAAATAGTATTTAATAATATCACATTCCAGACCGGTTTCGGCAAGTAGCCTTCATCAGTGATATCCATATACATATTCAATGATTTAAATACACTTAGTGTTCCATCATTTCTTATGACATCACTTCCACCATAATTAGTGCAAAAAACTTTTTAAGAAGCAAAAAGAGAAATGAAAACATCACATTTCGTCATTCAGACCAGGTGAGAATAATCCCCCTAATTTAATAATCAATTTCCTTTCTTTTTGATTCAAGAGAGTGCCATCCTGTTTTAAAGGATCTATTACCCATGACCTTGTCAATTACTGCAAAAGTATACCCAGCTGTAGTGTGTACTTGAGAATGTCTGTATAAGGAATTTGTGATTCTTTGGTTACGTATATCACTTAGGTGTTCAGACATGCAACAGCGCAAAGATCTCGATGTCTGCCCCACATAAAAGGCAGAGCAAGTGCAACTGACCAAATAAACCACCAAGTCCGACCCACAATTAGCAAAAAAAGTATATCAAAAAATAGACTCGTGTTTTTGCTCGTGAATTGTTTAATCTTAAGCACGTGTTTGCAGAATACACAATGTCCACAAGGATACGAGCCCACAAGCATGTCTCCTGTGATTGTTAGTTGTTGTCCTTCCTGATCCCCCCCTATGGATCTTCTTGAAATGAGCAAAGTGGAAACCCAGGGTTTTCCCTTTTCGAAAAGAAAATTGACACCTCTCAGGTAAAATGGAGCCCAGTTCATCATTGGATGTAAGAATATTCCAATGTTTATGAATTACATTTCTCAATAAACCCACATTCCTGCCATAAGTACTTACCATTTGTATAGTATCTGACCCCTGTCTATGCTCTTTAGATCTATATTGTAAAAGTTCAGATCTCTGTTGGTTAGTGGCCCAGTTGCTAGCTCCAATAACATCACTCCCTCTATATCCCCTGTCAAAAAATCTGCTAGTAAGATCCTGCTTAAAGGAATGAAAGTCTTCTTCAGAAGAACAAATTCTTCTGATCCTCAGAAATTGAGACTTTGGGATATTCCAGATAGTGTGCCTAGGATGTAGGTTAGAAGCATACAACAGATTGTTATATTGTGGGTATTTTCTGTTTACTGAGGTGCATAATGTATGATCTGAAAAACGCAAAATCCTAACATCAAGGAAATTGATTTCCTCCCTACTATACGCTAAAGTGAATTCCATAACCCACTTGTTTTCATTAATATATTGCACAAATTCCATAAGATAGTCAATTTCTCCTTGCCAAACCAGCCAACAGTCATTCAGGAATCTTCTCCATATGTCAATTTCTGGCAAAAAAAATGTTATGGTCATCACTGTAGAGGATCTGTTCTTCTATATAACCCATGAACAGATCAGCATAAATAGGGGCAAAAGATGCCACCATAGCTGTACCTTGGGTTTGCCAATAACACTCACCCTTGAAATAGAAGACATTTTTGGTTAAGATGTGTTCCGTCAAACACACAAGCAGTGTGTTGAATCCTGGAGTATAAAGTTCTACTCTGTTAAGCCAGTACTCCAAGGCTTGCAAGCCTGCCCAATGAGGAATACTGGTATGAAGCGACTTAACATCTAAAGTGCACATCAACCAATTGGGCTCTAACTGGGAATCAGACACTATCTGTAGGAATTCAGTTGTATCTTTAATTCTAGTTCTAACATGTTGCAATAATAGCTGTAAATATTGAGTCAAGAACATAGATAGAGGCTCAGTAAGAGAACTTATTCCTGACACAATCAGTCTTCCAGGGGGCTGGTTAAGATCTTTGTGAATTTTGGGCAGAAGGTATAGGTATTGCTTACCAGGCTCCCTTACAGTAAGATGTTGTCTAACTCGTTAACTGATAATACCTTTGTGAATTTTGGGCAGAAGGTATAGGTATTGCTTACCAGGCTCCCTTACAGTAAGATGCTGTCTAACTCGTTAACTGATAATACCTTCATCCAACACTTTTTCCAAAAATTCATCAACTGCTTTCTTAAAATTCGGGGTGGGGTCAATAGGCATGTTCATATAGTGCTGAGGGTTAGTGAGTTGCCTATTTCCCTTAGCCCAGTAATAACTGGAATCCATGACTACTATTGCCCCACCCTTATCAGCCAGTAGAATTCTAATGTCAGTGTTTCCTTGGAGCTCCTTAAGTGCATGTTGCTCCCTTTTGGACAAATTATGTCTCAATACCTGAAAAGGACACAACTTGAAATGTATATCCTTTAAAACTGCTTGTTGAACGATGGTCACATGTTTATTCATAGGTGGAGCGAAACTGGATTTGTGAAAATGGAATTCAGTAGATCTTTGAGATGCATCCTGTGTACCAAAAAATAATTTCAAATTCAATTTTCTGCAGAAAGCTGTAATGTCATTAACCAAATAGTTTTCATCAATAAAAAAGCCAGGAATGTAGTTCAGCCCTTGAGAAGTTGAATCTCATCAGAAGACAACATATGCTTTGAGATACTATGTACACTGGAATACTCAGTAGTTACTTCACCATTGATTGTAACAGATTTTCTATTAGCGTCTACCCTTGTGCTTGCGTCCCCCCCGGTGTGTCCTACCCCTAAAGGGTGATCCTGAACCCGCCCCTTCGTATATTCTGGGGAGTCACTGACATAAATACTGTCAGTGTCAGTAGCCGAGGTTTCCTCTCCTGAAGTGCTAAAACCCTGACCTGTTTTTTTTTTTTAAGAATACAGCGAGGTCTTTTTCTACGGGTATATAACCCAAACCGATTACCCTCTGTAAATCTAATACTCTTCTGGGATTCAAAGGGCCTGCCCTTGTCATAGTCCTCCACATCCTTGTTAAATTTACGCAACTTTTTTTCTTTTGTTTGGTTTTCAAATGATAAAAGTTCCCTAGAGAGTTTGCTCAAGTTGTCAGTGTATGGTGACTGGCCCGCAAAATCCTTCACTTCCTCACACAATCGTTTAACATCATTCACATTCTATTCCACAATCCTTTCATAATAGGAAGTCAATATGTTAACAAAGGCCATAGATGCATTTTATTGTGCCATATTCCACTCTCTGATCAAAATATCATCAGGTTTACCCACCAAAGGCTGAATTTTAACCCTCAGCCCCCTCGGTGTAATATTTCTGTTCTGGTAGGCCACGAGTCTATTTTTTGATATACGTTTTTTTGCTAACTGTGGGTCAGACTGGGTGGTTTATTTGGTCAGTTGCACTTGCTCTGCTTTTTATGTGGGGCAGACGTCGAGATCTTTGTGCTGTCGCATGTCTGAACACGCATACGTAACCAAAGAATCACAAATCCCTTATACAGACATTCTCAAGTACACACTACAGCTAGGTATACTTTTGCAGTAATTGACAAGGTCATGGGTAATAGATCCTTTAAAACAGGATGGCACTCTATTTTGAATCAAAAAGAAAGGAAACTGATTATTAAATTAGGGGGGTTATTCTCACCAGGTCTGAATGATAAAATGTGATGTACTCATTCATTTCTCTTTTTTTTGCTTCTTAAAAAGTTTTTTGCCCTAATTATGGTGGAAGTGATGTCATAGGAAATGATGGGACACTAAGCGTATTTAAATCATTGAATATGTATATGGATATCACTGATGAAGGCTACTTGCCGAAACCGGTCTGGAATTTGATATTATTAAATACTATTTTGGTCCTTATGGTGTTGGCTTCCTTTATTGTGTATCTACTAAGCTTGCTTGGCCGATCGCACCAGCCGTACTTGCTAGCTTACTTGTGGGACTGATTACGTGTTTGAGCTGGCTGTTGACGTTTACAGCAGTGTCAGGAGCCGAGGCTGACTTCTTCTGGAGTGCACAGCAGGCCTTGTTACTTCATCTTCATTTAGTTTATTTACGATTTACGATTTTATTCATTTTGGATTATTTATTCTCTGGTGCTGATTTTCCTGTGGACTGGATCGGGACCTCTGGTTTGCTGCTTTGCTGCTTGGAAGTCGGAAGGATGTTTGTTGGGGTTGAGTGATGATACATTGTGGCCATTTTAAAATGTTTGTGCAGAAGTTGGATTGAAAATCAGCAGTATATGGTGGCTATTACTTAGCGGATTCGCTTTATGGTCGGAAGGGTGCAGTATAACATCTAAACGATCCATGTATGTGCTTTATCTGACGTTCTGACCTTTGGTCTGCTACTTTGAAGTTGGAAGGATTCATGTTGGGGTAGAGGGACACATTGCGGCCATTTCAAAATGTTCGCGCATAAGTAGGACTGAAAATCAACAGTTTATGGTGGCCGTCATTCAGCGGATGTGCTTTTTGGTTGGATGGGTGCAGTATAACTCCTTAAATGATGCATGTGCTTTTTCTAACGTTTTACAGCTTTTTTGGCCATCTGCCTTTGACTGACTTTCTTTTCTGTATATGCCACCCAGTCAAATCCACACGTTCGATGCTCTTCTGGGATATAGTTCCATTATAGGTGGTGTTTATTGAATATCTCAACATGAATATCTCAACAAGGGAACGACACACAATGAAGAATATACACATTTTGGGATTTTAACATTGTTATGGACCCATGAATGGAACTTTGAAATGTCATTTTGCATGGTATCTCTTTTTAGGGTATATTATTGTGATTACTAGAAGGGATGTATGTAACTGTTGGATGATTTTTGCAAACCATTATACCATTTAATGACAAGCATTTTAGATAATTGTTGTTATATTCCCTATTCTGCTAATATCGGAAATCGCATCTATTTAGTGGATGGTTTAATTATCTCTCATTGTCATATTGGGAAATAACACAATTATTATTTATAGTGGGGAATACACCAGTGGGAAGAGAATTATAGTTCTTGATTCCTATGTATATATATCTAGAGTATTATTTGACTAGTTTCATTATTGTCATATTGGGAAACAACAGTGTTTAATTTTGTAGTTTGCCTTTGATTTAGACAATTTGTAAAGGAGCTACTGCTCTTGTTAAAGAACTAAGTTCTATACAGTGAAGAATATATAGATTAGGATTTATAGATACTGGACAAATTTGACTATATATTTTTGTCTATTTGATTTGGATATGTATTTAGTCAGGTTGTCCTTAAAAAAAGGAAAGATTTTTCACTGTACGAATTCTGTAAGGTGTAGAACTGCCCCCTAAATGGTTTATTGGTTGAGGGTATTCGGGGTATGTTCCTGTTGCTACCTGAGGGGATATATGAAACCATTGGATTGTTGTAGTAAACTATTGCACCTCTTAATGACAAGCATTTTAGGAAATTATAGTGCAAATATTGGAAGCTACATATATTCAGTGTATGCCTTAACTATCTTTGTTTGATACACTGGTAAATAACATTTTACAGTTGGGAATAGACCAATGGGAACAGAATTATTGCTCTTGTTTCCTATTTGCATGTACTTAGTGTATGATTTAACTAATTGTCACATTGGGAAAGAGTAGTGCTTAATTGTACAGTGTGCCAGGGATTTGGATTCTTTATGAATGGACAAGTTGTAAAGGGGTTATTGCTCTTGTTAATGAACAAAGTTCTATACAGTGAAGAATATATAGGTTATGATATATGGTTACTGGATATTTTCGACACTATATATACTTTTTATGTGATCTGGACATATATTCAGCTAGGTTGTCCATAAAAAAGCAAAATATCTCACTGTGTGAAGTTTGTAAAGTGTATAACTGCCTTTTGAATGTTTTATTGTATGTGAATATACCCTAATTGGGATTTAACAAAATTGGATTGTAGCCATTTCACCTGGCATTATTAATGTACCTAAAGGTATGTTCACGTTTTTTGTTTTGGATAATTTGGGATAATGTTATACTAGGTATGCTTAATGCAGTGTCAGTCATATAGAGGAAGCACATATACTCCCTGAAACCACTTCTCTGAAATGTTGGGGCTTCATTGGGTCTTTTGTACCTTGTCTATTTAGTCACCACTGTGGGCTGTTTTTTTGAGCAACATATAGCTTATGATATTTTGAACTAAATCCCTGGACATTTGCTGGGTGGTCCCTCAGTTTCCCACCTTTGTTGTGCCATTATTCGCACCAGTTGTGTTCCGAGTTACCTTTCTGTTTATTGTGGTGCAAGTTAGGGGCTTATTGTTATGGATTTGAGCAACATATTGCTGGGCCTTTGTGCTGACCGGGATGACATTAGAGTGTTCGGTCTGAATTCAAAAAGTGATGGCACAACTGAAATAGGCCAGGTTGATCCAGTTGATGACTGTAACTTGCTCTTCGGCAAATTAGGCAAAAATATGATGACTTTACGCACAAATATTTGGCATTTAAAATTGTTCAAGGCCTACCAGAACAGAAATATTACACCGAGGGGGCTGAGGATTAAAATTCAGCCTTTGGTGGGTAAACCTGATGATATTTTGATCAGAGAGTGGAATATAGCACAACAAAAGGCATCTATGGCCTTTGTTAACATATTGACTTCCTATTATGAAAGGATTGTGGAACAAAATATGAATGATGCTAAATGATTGTGTGAGGAAGTGAAGGATTTTGAGGCCAGTCAACATACACCGACAACTTGAGCAAACTCTCTAGGGAAATTTTATCATTTGAAAGCCAAACAAAAGAAAAAAAGATGCGCAGACTTAACAAGGATGTGGAGAACTATGACAAGGGCAGGCCCTTTGAATCCCAGAAGAGTGTTAGATTTACAGAGGGTAATCAATATGGGTCATATACCCATAGAAAAAGACCTTGTTCTATTCTTAAAAAAAAACAGGTCAGGGTTTTTAGCACTTCAGGAGAAGAATCCTCGGCTACTGACACTGACATTATTTATGTCAGTGACTCCCCCGAATGTAAGAAGGGGAGGGTTCAGGAACACCCTTTAGTGGTAGGACACACGGGGGGGTGGGACGCAAACACTATAGAAATCTGTTACAATCAATGGTGAAGTAACTACTGAGTATTCCAATGTACATAATCTCAAAGCATACATTGTCTTCTGATGAGACTCAACTTCTCAATAAAGGGCTGAACTACATTCCTGGCTTTTTTATTGATGAAAGCTATTTGGTTAATGACATTACAGCTTTCTGTAAAAAATTGAATTTGAAATTATTGTTTGGTACACAGGATGCATCTCAAAGATCTACTGAATTCCATTTTCACAAATCCAGTTTCTCTCCACCTATGAATAAACATGTGTCCATCTTTCAACAAGCAGTTCTAAAGGATATACATTTCAAGTTGTGTCCTTTTCAGGTATTGAGACATAATTTGTCCAAAGGGGAGCAACATGCACTTAAGGAACTCCAAGGAAACACTAACATTACCATCCTACCGGCTGATAAGGGTGGGGCAATAGTAGTCATGGATTCCAGTTATTACTGGGCTGAGGGAAATAGGCAACTCACTAACCCTCAGCACTATATGAAATGCCTATTGACCCCACCCTGAATTTTAAGAAAGCAATTAATGAATTTTTGGAAAAAGGGGTGGATGAAGGTATTATCAGTGAACGAGTTATACATCTTACTGTAAGGGAGCCTGGTAAGCAATACCTATACCTTCTGCCCAAAATTCACAAAGATCTTAACCAGCCCCCTGAAGACCCATTGTGTCAGGAATAGGTTCTCTTACTGAGCCTCTATCTATGTTCCTGACTTAATATTTACTGCCAATATTGCAACATTTTAGAGCTAGAATTAAAGATATACAACTGAATTCCTACAGATAGTGTCCGATTCCCAGTTAGAGCCCAATTGGTTGATGTGCACTTTAGATGATAAGTCGCTTTATACCAGTATCCCTCATTAGGTAGGCTTGCAAGCCTTCGAGTACTGGCTTAGCAGGGTAGAACTTTATACTCAGGATTCAACACACTGCTTGTGTGTTTGACAGAACACATCTTAACCAAAAATGTCTTCTATTTCAAGGGTGAGTGTCACTGGCAACCCAAGGTACAGCTATGGGGTCATCTTTTGCCCCTATTTATGTTGATCTGTCATGGGTTATATAGAAGAACAGATCATCTATAATGATGAACACAACATTTTTTGCCAGAAATTGACATATGGAGAAGATTCCTGGATGACTGTTAGCTGGTTTGGCGAGGAGACATTGACTATCTTATAGAATTTGTGCAATATATTAATGAAAACAAGTGGGGTATGGAATTCACTTTAACGTATAGTAGGGAAGAAATCAATTTCCTTGATGTTAGGATTTTGCGTCTTTTAGATCATACATTACGCACCTCAGTATACAGAAAATACCCACAATATAACAATCTGTTGTGTGTGTCTAGCCTACATCCTAGGCACACTATCCGGAATATCCCAAAGTCTCAATTTCTGAGGATCAGAAGAATTTGTTCTTCTGAAGAAGACTTTCATACCTTTAAGCAGGATCTTACTAGCAGATTTTTTGACAGGGGATATAGAGGGAATGATGTTATTGGAGCTAGCAATTGGGCCACTAACCAACAGAGATCTGAACTTTTACAATATAGATCTAAAGAGCATAGACAGGGGTCAGATACTATATGAATGGTAACTACATATGGCAGGAATGTGGGTTTATTGAGAAATGTAATTCATAAACATTTTAATATTCTTACATCCAATAATGAACTGGGCTCCATTTTACCTGAGAGGTGTCAATTTTCTTTTCGAAAAGTAAAAACCCTGGGTTCTCACTTAACTCATTTCAGGAAGATCCATAGGGGGGGATCAGGAAGTCAACAACTAACAATCACTGGAGACAGGCTTATGGGCTCGTATCCTTGTGGACATTGTATATTCTGCAAACACATGCTTAAGACTAAATAATTTATGAGCAAAAACAAGAGTCTATTTTTTGATGTACTTTTTTTTGCTAATTGTGGGTCGGACTGGGTGGTTTATTTGGTCAATTGCACTTGCTCTGCCTTTTATGTGGGGCAGACGTCAAGATCTTTGCGCTGTCGCATGTCTGAACACCTAAGTGACATACGTAACCAAAGAATCACAAATCCCTTATACAGACATTCTCAAGTACACACTACAGCTAGGTATACTTTTGCAGTAATTGACAAGGTCATGGATAATAGATCCTTTAAAACAGGATGGCACTCTATTATGAATAAAAAAAAAGGAAATAGATTATTAAATTAGGGGGGTTATTCTCACCAGGTCTGAATGACAAAATGTGATGTACTCATTCATTTCTCTTTTTGCTTCTTAAACAGTTTTTTGCACTAATTATAGTGGAAGTGATGTCACAGGAAATGATGGGACACTAAGTGTATTTAAATCATTGAATATGTATATGGATATCACTGATGAAGGCTACTTGCTGAAACCGGTCTGGAATGTGATATTATTTTGGTCCTTATGGTGCTGGCTTCCTTTATTGTGTATTTACTAAGCTTGCTTGGCCGATCGCACCAGCCGTACTTGTTAGCTTACTTGTGGGACTGATAGCCTAGTACCAACCTATGAACCTATATATATGCTACAGTCATCCCTCTCCATAAAGGGGGAGCAACTACAGACCCTGGGAATTATCACCCCATTAGCCTGATGATTCAGATATGTAAAGCTATGGAGTGCATCATTATGGACCTGATTAACAAAGATATAGGAAATCTCCAAACTCTAGACCCCACGCAATTTGGCTTTGTGAAAGGGAGACCATGCCTGCTCAACCTGGTTGACTTCTTTGAGTCAGTCACCAGTGCTGTGGATGAAGGTAAGGCAGTGCATACAGCATACTTCGATCTGGCCAAGGCCTTTGATACCATTCCTCACTCGGGAATTATTGATAAACTCAAACTAGGCATCAACCCCTACATCATTAGGTGGGTTGCAAATTGGTTCACAGATAGAACACACAATGTGAAAGTAGTAGACTCCAAGTCAGACTGCCGACCAATCACGAGTGGAGTCCCACAGGGATTGGTCCTGGGTCCTCTCCTGTTCGGCATCTACTTCTCAGAAGTCCAGGCAAACACAAAGGGACTCTGGCTGATTAAATTCGAAGACGACTGCAAGCTGGGAGCCATTATTAACTCTCCAAGTGACGCAGACATCCTACAGAAATGTCTCATTGAGACCAATGACTGGTGCCAAAACCATGGCCCTAAGCTTAATGCCAAAAAATGCGTCATCATCGCCTTTGGGAAATCTCATTTCCCACTAATTACCACATCAGTGGGAGCCCACAGAACACTGATGCGTTATACGGAGATCTGGGGACACAGGTTGACAGAAACCTCTCCTTCGATCACCATATTACCACTGGGGTCAGAAAGTCCTTCTATGTGTCACATCTCATTACCAAGGGTTTTGCATACAGGAAGAAAGAGGTCATCATCTCTCTGTATTATCATTAGATCAATCATTGAGCATAATGCCCCATGGAATAGAAGTACCTCATGAAGAGGATCCTAGGCATTAAACACATGTCCTTCATGGACAGACTCAAAAGACTCCAGCTATTCTCTCTCATATCGCCTACTTAGAGGTCTTCTTTGCCTGACTTACAAAGCCATGTCTGACCCAGCTCTGTTAGAAATGCTAGATCTAAAGGAATCCCAATCCCTCCGCACCAAACGCTCCAAAAAACTGAACCTCATTGCCACAATCAACAGAACATGCTGGAGGGACAGGTTCTTCAACCAGGGACTGCCCATGCTCTGGAATAGACTTCCCATACATGTCAAGCAGAGCACCTTGCTGTCCCTCTTCAAGAGAAATCTTAATGAGTGGATGGGTAATAGAAAGTTCACCCCGGGGATCACTCCAGTGGCTCTACTTGATAGAGGCACTGGGAACTAATATTGGGCGGTACGATGCCATGGCACTTCTATGGTCTAGGCTTGTAAAGGCTCCAGGGCCATTAGCCTAGTACACACCTCTGAACCTACACATACACACACACACACATATATATATATATATATATATATATATATATACACACACACACACACACACACACACACACACACACACACACACACACACACACACAGACACACACACATACATACATGGAAAAAAGCGACCTCTGTGTACAGAACAAACCAGCTTTATTCGTTAATCGCTTTCGTCTGTGGTATTCCCAGACTTCTTCAGAAAATATTACATCTCAATCACAGTGCTTAAATATACACTCTAATTAAAGCAATCAGCCATTTTAATAGAATAATTGTCAAACAATTACAAATCGCTTAAAATGTGAAGCTAAAGAAATGTGTAAAATTATAAAAAACACCCCATTCTCTTCAGTTTTGAAATACTTAAAATACTAACGCATTCATTTATACCTGGGTATTCAGTGGCATTAAGCCTTAACTCCACCTTAACTCACATACCTTAATGTGTTCTGGAATCACTCTACCCTGGGTATCATAAATAATCTGTTGAATTCCAAAAAATTTAAATTGGTGGTCCCTGTGAAATTCTATATGCCTACTAAGGGCATTGGTCTTAACCCCTTTTGTGATGTCAGGCACATGTTTATAAATCCTATTTTTAAAAAACCTCACTGTCTTTCTGACATAAAATACAGGACAGGACTGACATTTTGCTAAATAAACCACATTTTTAGATGTATAATCAAAATGTGAATGAATGTTGATTTTAAAATCGTTTACAATAAAAACATCTCCTGTTTCCAAAATGTAAGGACATTGACTACACCTTCCACATTTAAAATTCCCCACTTTACGATTGA
Source organism: Protopterus annectens (assembly GCF_019279795.1). NCBI lineage: Eukaryota > Metazoa > Chordata > Ceratodontiformes > Protopteridae > Protopterus > Protopterus annectens. Next base: position 805,027,312 of record NC_056737.1, on the reverse strand, counting down.
TAATAGTCGAACTAAACATAGTTCCCACCCCTCTCCAATAGATTCTTCAAGTTGTAGTCTCTCTTAAAAACAGATTTTGGGCTGTCCCTTACCAACCTAAATATGCCACAATCTGAGGCCAATAGTGCCCAATTTGTCTTAACTATTGCACATATTTGTGGACTATGCATGTTGAAGGTACTAATGAAGGCAGAATTGCCCTCCAAATATATGTCATTACCTGGATCATTAAAATTATGAGTCACTACCTGGACATTACTTCCACCCTCTCCACTTAAAATAGGTGCATATACACTTGTATTTCTTTTCAGTATAATCTCTTCATTTAAAGCATTTAACAGATATTTTGGATAACCTCTAACTCTAAACATGTTAAGAATAAATTCCACTTCTTCCAAAAAGTCACTTTCACAATTAACCATTCTGGTTGCCCTCACCAGTTGCCCTTTTATTACTGCTCTCTTTTGTGCAAAATGGTGGCAGCTAGAATATTCCAAATATGAATTTGAAAAAGTATTTTTATTTTATTTATTTATTTAACATTTGTTGACCGGGAATGTCCGACTAGGTTCCACAGAGCCTGTTTTCAGCGGAGGCCCGGGGAGAAACGCTCCAGAAAACGAAAAGTAGGTTTTTCTAAATATTTTCGAAACCAACCTATTGTGAATACAGTCGTATGTGATCTCCACATCTAAATAGTGGATGGTATCCCCATTATACTTATAGATGAACCTTAAAAAATCCACTGTGTTGTTGATATATTGAAGTCATGCAACTGCTGTGGGGTACCCCGCCAAACTAAAAAAATGTCGTCCAAAAACCTAGTATAGTTTGTGATCATGTCCTTATAGTAACTTTTAAAAATATATTTTGCTTCCCAAAAGGACATAATGAGGTTTGCAAAAGAGGGGGCACAGGCTGCTCCCATCGCTACTCCCACTTTTTGCCTAAAGAATTGTCCTTCGAAGAATACAAAATTGTTTTTAAGAACTATTTCCATAATTGTGATAAAAGTGGTAATCCTATGGCCCTCATACAAGTTTGTGGTTACTAACTGCCTCTCCAACCACTGCAGCCCCAACTGGTGGGGTATGACAGTAAAAAAGGTTGCAAACATCTATAGTCACAAAATATAGATTGCTTGTTAAATTCACCTTATTATGGCTGGCCAAAAATTGCCAAGAATCCTTAATTATATGTGAAAAAGTCTGTAAGACCTTTTTAAGTTGCTAATCCAAGAATCTTAAAAAAAAAATGTTTTACACCTTTGAGTCAACAATGGTTCTGAAGGGTGCGTCCACCAAACATTTATGAATCTTGGGGATCCCAAATATACTCCCTATAACTGGATGTTCATTTTTCATACAAGTATGTTCTTCTATTGTGATATTACCTTGGTACAACATGTCATCTAACAATAGATCTAGCTTACTGTGGGCAATAATAAACTCATTTTGTGACACTTCCTCATATGTGCCATCCATTATAATTTTGTTCAATGACCCCACATAGTCTAAATAGTCCATCAATACCATATCATTTCCTTTGTCTGGTTTCATGACCCGTATTGTTCTATCATGTGTGATATCATTTAAAAGACTCAATTCTTGTGATGTTAAGTTTGCAATATAGTTTAAAGGTTTATTACCCAGACATTGTCTAAAATCATTTTCACATATTTTATAAAAAATGCATCGTTTATGGTGCAAAAGAGGGTTAAAAGTACTGGATCTAACTAATATGTCTGGTTTTGAAATTGTCACAGTACTCTCATTTTTAAACCACAAACTTAAG
>NC_056737.1:804995518-805023018 GCF_019279795.1 Protopterus annectens | reverse complement strand
CATACACATTTATATATGTGTGTATATGTATATATATATATATATATATATATATATATATATATATATACACACACACACACACACACACACACACACACACACACACATATATATATATATTTATATATATATATTTCTATACACACACATACAAGTACATGTATAATATAAAATGCATACATATTACATATACAAGCCAGTGACAGTACTTTGGTCACAATCATTTATCAGAATTGCTCTTGCAGCTCATTCAGAACTTGCTTTACAAGACTTAACACCACTAGGATTTTGCACAGTATTAAAAACCACTATTTCTACAGACTGTACTGCTAATAGATAACAGCTGCAAGTCACGTGTAGGGATGCCTATTAATTATTTTTTCTAAGGATACTGAAAAAATTAGTAATTACTACTGCGGTGGTGGTGCTGTGGTAGTGTTGTCGCCTCACAGTTAGACGTTGCCCGTTCGATTCTCAGTTAGAGCGTCTTCTGTGTGGCGACATGCATGAATGGGCCTTCCTTCGTTGAAGGTTGTGCGTTAGGCCCGGCAAGCCAGCACGTAAAAATCTACTGCCAATCATTAGCGGACCGGAGTTCCGCTGTGGTGACCCCTAACCGGGAAAAGCCGAAAGACACAAAACAACTTCTTTCGGGGGTCCACTCAGTGGGCATATGAAAACACAGGCTGCTAAAACAAAATGCTTATTTTTCTATAAATGGATGTATGACTGTGATCAGATGCATGAATACGTGCAAAATAATTGCCACTGTAGTGTTCTTCAACTCCTTTGTGAGCTTCAATGGTATAGAAGGTTAAAGCCATGACTACAATGCAGGCAACTACAGCTCGAGCAGTGGCTAGGGCATCTGTTGGAGCCAGCACAGGAGAAGAGAGATTGATGCAGATACCTGGCTCACATCTTTTCCAAGAGGTGGGGTGGGGTGCATGTTTAGGTACTCGATTCCACTGAGCATCCACAGTGTAGACTAAAAGGCACACAGACGTGCCATCCATAAGACGGGCAGGGTACCCACACAGGAAGTAAAACCCTTTGCTGAGCATGCTCAATGCATGCCAAATACTAGAAGGGATCGGGAAATGCAAATAGGGGTTAGGGTAATATGTTAAAAAAATCTACATTTGATGGCTGCCTAAATAACAGCTGCCTCCTGGTTGACCCTCACCCTCTGGTGATGTATGGAAAGAATGGAGAAATTGGTGGGTGGGAGACTGACTAGCAAGCAACAGGGGCAAAGATGGCAACAAAAATGCAATTCATTCTCTTGCTGTCAGACTCATATAGCCCAACCCATGACAGCAACATACACCTCAGATATCCTAGTATGATCAAATAAATGAAATACACATAAAAACTGGCCACATTAATATAAATGAGTTCACTGCTGTCAGGCAGTCCAATCCAGTGTAACCACACACAGACACACACACACACACACACACACACACACACACACACACACACACACGTGCATACAATACCCAACAACTACAATGTGAAAATAATTGCAAAGCATGGACCAAGAAAAAATATCTTTAGTGACATGCAGTATGGATCTTGCTTGTCTATATTCAGCTATGCTGTTCCTGAGGAATATATAGTAAGTAGAAAACTATTAGACTGTAAAGCATTTAAGGAAGTGCAGCCTGTTTCTGCTACAAGAGAGGCATTTAAGTAAGTGTAATCTGTTCCTGCTGTAAGAAGTATGTAAAGACTGGGAGCAAGACTATAACTAAGAAAATGCTTTGTGCTGTTGGCTTTCTGGCAGTATCTTGTGGGCCATATTATTAACACTTCACAAAGATGCTGGTAGGCCACCCTTGCAGTAAAATATCATACATTGTAGTTATCCTTATTCATGTGGCGTATGTTTTGTATAAAATCCAATGCATTATGGAAGAAATTAGCCCGGGTTGATAAAGAACACTGGGACTCCCCAGAAACCATGGGGTTCCAGATGCCCTAAGGCACATTTATAGTCCCCTCCAACCATTTGATCTAGAGGTGGCCTATATCAAAAGCATGACTAGGGAAAGAAATTCATTTTTTTTCCTTCAAGGAAGAAATAAATATGTCCAGAGCTCAGTACTCAAAGCTAAGAATAGCAGTTAGCAGTAAAGTGAGAAAACAAATACTTAACAGGACACATAAATCATATCTGGGAATATTGCCTGCTTCCCTACCACCTCCGAAAGACGAGATAATCAACTTTGGTGTACCATTCATTTGCCAGACAGGAGCAAGAGTGAAGAACATGTAGCCACAGCCATATATTTCAAATTGCGGTTGTCATATATCTATAAAGAATCCCCTGCCCCCCCCCCAAAAAAAACGACCACCTTCTGTGTACCCCTCTGATGTCAGACTGGAACAACAAATAGAACACACTAATATATTTCAAGATGTTGATGTCAGACAAATATACAATGCATACCTCCTTACCTCTATCCCCAAAACACAGCCACCTGCATAAACCTCTGATGTCTGACTGTGAGAAAAGTGAAAAAAAGAATAATCATTACAATATATTCCAATTTGCTCCACCAGGACAGCATACTGCTCCTAGTCAAGCTACAGTGACCTGTGCAAACTGTTGAGGTCAGACTGTGAAGAAAGCTAAAGGACAACAATGGGATTCTATTATTAAATGCTCAACTTCTCTGTTCTTTTTCTCCCTATTTAATGTCCTTGCTACAAATAAACAACAATACAGCATTTAAAATATTTTAAATTGACTGTTTCTCTCCACTAGAACCGTAGCTTACTGTACTGTGGTAATTTAATTTCCAAAAAACTTTTATCCCACCCTGGAAAATGTTACAGCTCCCTGTTTTTTCCCCTACCCATACAGAAAGTAAAGGCTAGAACAATTACAGCAGGTAACAGCTCAAATTACCCTTAGCACTTTGACAGCTAGGGAAGTTAGGTGTGAAGGAGAATGGGAGATGAGTCAAAGTAGTATAATTCAGGCTTTATAAAAGACTGCAATTTAGCAATTCTAAAATGAAGCAGCAGTAAAAAGCACTTTGAAAGTCTGTTCTGTGCTATTTGCAGGGTTTGTGTTTTAAGTAGTCTTTGAACGGCATGAAATGTTACTTAAAATGAACTGACTGAAAGACAGCAGTATATGCATGTAAAATCAGTGCAGTGATAGGAGCTTCAAGATGAAAATGGCCTGTGTGATGTAATTTTTTACAGACAGGCACTGCATTGTGGGATACGTACAGGCAGACTAAAGAATCAGAATTACTTCAAGATGCCAGATCCCAGGTGGTCAGCCTCAGAACTTACGTATAAAAATATTTAAAAAACTGTAAATAGCCCCAAAGTGGTGTTAAAATGTAAGAAACACCAAACCATGATGAAATAAACATGTTTTTTGAGTCTGTGGGTGCGGTTCTCCTTTAAAGAAATAATGATAATAATATTACCCCCATGCACACCTTTGAGGTCTGACAGTGGGGAAAATTAAATAATGAGTGCACTGTTCCCATCCTTCACACAACCTATAGTGACCTTCCTAGCACATCTCTGAACAGGGCTGGTAACAGACTAAGCAGGGCCAAGGGTAAAGGCCCCTAGAAAACCTGTGTCAAAATTCACATATATAGCAATGGGTGTGGCAGCCAGTTTACTATCAAATAACTGAAAATCAAAAGACTGGATCCCAAAACGACTGAAAATTCAAAATATTGAATGATGGAATTTGCCCCGTCTCCACTGTCATGCGATTTTAGAGTTGGTATATATATATATATATATATATATATATATATATATAGGGGTTGTGGGCGCAGCCCCCCACATGAGAGGAGCAGGGGGGCTGGCCCATTGCATTAAAAATGTATTCAATATTTTGAATTTTCAGTCTTTTTGGGATTCAGTCTTTTGATTTTCAGTCATTTGATAGTAAACCATGGCAGCCACCTGGCCTCTAAAAGCCCTGAAAGGTCTAGACAACCTGTGATGCATTTTATGTTCATAGGTAGGTACTAGGCTATCGGCCCAAGGGCCTAAGTAAGCCTAGCCAACAAAGTTCCCTGGCTTACATCAACCCAAGAAAGTTAATTTCCTGTGCCCTGTCGAGCAGAGCCACAGAAGTGATCCCCGGGGTGTATTTCCTATTTCCCATCCATTCATCAAGATTTTTCTTGAAGAGTGTTAATGAGGAACATTGCTTGACATAGTTGGGGTAGCTTGTCCCAGAGTATGGGAAGTCTCTGGGACAGGAATCTATCCCTCCAGCAAGTCATGTTTATTGTGGTGACAAGGTTTAGGTCCCTAGAGCATGTAGCTCAGAGGTATTGGGATTTCTTTAGGTGTAGCATGTCCAACAGCTCTGGGTTTGAGACGATCAGTGTAGGGCATCTGTTTGAGGCCAGTAATCCTCTTTGTGAGGTACTTCTGTGGCCTTTCCATCTGCTGCAGATGTCTTGTGAGGTACATTTCAAAAGGGGCGTTGTACTCTATAATGGGTCTAATGAGTGTCGAGTAGAGAGGAACAATGACCTCTTTTTTCCTGAATGAGAACCCTTTTGCGATGAGGTGTGCCATGTAGAAGGATTTCCTGACTACTGTGGCAATGCGTTTACCAAAGGAGAGACTACTGTCCATCTGGGTCCCAAGGTCTCTTATCACACATTCGGTGTTAATAAGACTTCCGCCTATGTGGTAGTTCATGGGTACAGAGATTTTACCAAAGGGGATAACAATGCACTTTTTGGCATAGAGCTTGAGGCCATGGCTCTGACACCAGGCATCTGTCACAGTAAGGCTCTTCTGTAGGATGTCCACATCATTTGGGGACTCGACTATAGCTCCTAGTTTGCAGTCATTTGTGAACTTCGTTAGCCAGAGGCTTTCTGTGTTAACCTGTACTTCAGAGAAGTAGATACCAAACAGAAGAGGTCCCAGGACTGAACCCTGTGGTACTCCACTTGTCACTGATTTGAAGTCAGATTTGGAGTCTGCAACTTTTACAGTGTGGGTTCTGTCAGTGAGCCAGTTAGCAACCCATCTTGCGACATAGGGATTTATACCTAGTTTAGTGAGTTTAGCTATAATTCCAGAATGGGTGATGGTGTCAAAAACCTTGGCAAGGTCAAGGTAGGCTGTGTGAACCACCTTATCCTTGTCTACAGCTTTGTTGACTGCCTCAAAGAAGTCAACCAGGTTCAGAAGGCATGATCTGCCTTTCACAAACCTGAACTGGGTGGGGTCCAGAGTTTGGAGGTATGTCTTATTTTTTGAAAGTTAATGGCATATTAACTGTCTTTTCTTTCTATTACCCAGAAGCCTTATGTTTGTGTCAGACAATATTATGTGTTCACATGTAAAAAAAAATGACAATATTTTTTTTCCACAAACACATGAGGTATTAACATCCCACTTTGGCAAATCAGGTCTATCACAAGATGCACTGATTTTTGCAAATACACAAACACACTGACACTGCCCCTCTCAAGCAATTTTTATCACTAAATATGCAAACATACATACAGTACATGCTTACCTACAGGCAAACTGAAGGAATGGCAAGTCATCATGTCTAAAGTGAAACGCAGAACTTCTGGATAAAACCCACATAAATAAAGGGACAGCATGCAGACTCCACTCAATGTGTGTGTTAATACTGCTTCTGTCATACCAGATCCATACCTCTGTAAAAGCAATCAAACAGCAGAGACACACTTTGATCAACATACACATCAATTATAGCCACTTTAATGACTGTGCACACCTCAGATGTTTAACTGTGATTAAAACATGGCCCCTGTAAAATATTCAAATTTACTTTACACAAACACACTCTAGTCCTCTAAAACCAAATTACTGACTGAGACAGGATACCTCCACCCACCATTTATAGCAAAGTTGTTGGCTGTGTACACCCCAGAAGCCCAATTAAAAGTACTGAAACCAGTATTGTTTCATATAAACAGAAGACAATGCATTTATGCAAATCAAATCAGCTTTGCAGAGCTAGATTAATAAGCAAATGATAGTAGGGTCAGTTATTCTCATTCACAGACCCACCCCATAGCCAGCAATTAAGCTACTTTTCTGTGTGTATACATCTGTGATGTCCAGCTATAATACAATAAAAAAGAAAATATTTAAATGAAACAGCCGCAATAGTACATTTCAACTCCATTTCACAGAAACACACACTTGCTTGTCCAGTCCTTAACTGTTCTCTACATATCTGGCAGCCTGCAAGATTTGTGGGCTTTCAGCTGTCTTCTATTTGCAGTTTACCTGTCTAGATCTTGGACAGGATGGAGCAGAAAGCCTGCAAAATGAGTGGTCAAGTGCACAGCACCTTCTTCCTAGTGCACCATAGCTGCAACCACTTTGATCAGGGAGGTGGACACCGTAAAGAAACATAGTATGTCTCTACTCTAGAAAAACAAACATGTAAAAGTGTTGGTTAAGTGTTCCTAACCAAATGGCATCCTAGGTAGCTGCCTAGTTCATCTGTGCGCAAGGCTGGCCATGGCTCCCCCTACATGTCAGGCAAAGCAATATTCTTGCCACTTTCAAAGTTTAGCTTGTAAATGGATGGACAGTCAGCATTGACTATTCACTGCAACCACGTATAACTGATTTGTATAATTTGTATTTTCTGAATAGGACAGATCAATTACCTAGGTGTAGGAATTAGCTGTTGTTGTCTTTCGGCTTTTCCTGGTGAGGGGTTGCCACAGCGGAACTCCGGTCCGCTAATGATTGGCAATAGATTTTCACAAACGCCAAGGTGCCAGCTCTACGTTCAACCTTCAACGAAGGCATGCCCATTTACGCATGTCTTTCGAACGCCCACCCAACCACAGGGAGGACCATGCAGACTCCACACAGAAGGCACTCCCCACACTCCAGCCGAGAATCGAACGGGAGAACCTCTTGCTGTGAGGCAACAATGCTACCGCTGCACCACCGCGGAAGTCAGGTGTAGGAATTAGTATAAAACTAAAAAAAGTATTTAATTATTATGCTTCCCATAAAATGTAATTTAAGTAACTAAAAATCCACAACCGTAACCCAAAAACTTTAACCTTAACAAGCTACCTGATTTTACATTGCATTAAGCTTGTTCGGTAGAATGTATGTATATTATGTTTAAAAATATATTTGTGTGTGTGTGTCTGTATACACATACATATATATATATATATATATATATATATATATATATATATATGTATACATATACGGTATACATTCATTTGATCGGCCGATGGAGTGCGGTCGGAAATGTCGCATTCGGTGTTTTGTACGACATTCCGACCATTCGCCACTTTGAAACTCGACATTACGATTCGGCGTTACACCCATTCCAGGTTGGTGTGGACGCTCAAATGAATGTATACCATATATATATATATCTACTTCATAAAATTGCAATTTCATAATGTTGAATTTCGTAACATTGAGACCATAACACTGAAAATTCAAAACACTGAAAACTCAAGCGCATTGAAACTATGCTTCATAACACTGAAAAATACATTGCACAAGTAAATAATATCACCTCCACCTACACCACAAGCTAACTAACAAACACACTTTCTACTACGTTTCTGCAAGGGTGGCATCCTCCTTGTGGGGGGTTCTGCCCCCTACACTCCCCGTAAATTAAATATACCAACTCCAAGGTCACACTATAGTGGAAAAAAAGTTAATTTCCTAACCTCAGTGTATGGTGACTGTGATACAGTGAGGTTAGGAAATTAACTTTTTTCCACTGTAGTACAATCTTGGAGTTGGTATATTTAATTTATGAGGGGGTGCAGGGGGCTTGCCCCCCTATAGAAACATAGTAGAAAGTGTGTTTGTTAGTTAGGTGTTGTTATAGGTGGAGAGGATGTTATTTACAAATGCATTGTACATTTCAATGTTATGAAGCACACTTTCAATGTTCTGAGTTTCCAATGTTTTGGGTTTTCAGTGTTTTGGGATTTAGATGTTATGGTCTCAATGATATGCAATTCAACGTTATGAAATTTCAATGTTATGCAGTAGATCATCTATCTATTCACACACACACACACACATATATATATATATATATATATATATATACACACACACACATTTAAATATACATCATGTTTTTCTGCATAACTAGTCTGAACTATTGTTATTGTTTATATCTCCTGCAGTTTTGTTTCTGAAATGTTTTGTATTTCACTCGAGTTAAGCTTGAAATTGGTCAATACTGAACAGTGCATAACCCTGATAAACAAATACAAATAAATCAAACACTAACCCTAACACACTAAATCCAACCCTAAAATCATAACTCTAACTATAAAACAGTAACCCAAAGACACTTTAAAGATTCTTTTATCCAAGTTTGCTTTACGAGACTAGCAGTAGATGTGGTAAGCTTCAATGTTAACTACTAACTGCGCTATTTAGGTAGAGCATCACCTTAGTTGCTAAAAGTAACCATTCCTGAGCATGTCATATTTCACCTCATATTTTTGCCCTGAACCATATAAAATGTTTGATTTCCTGATAATCACTGAGGATTATAGTCAGTCAGTACTTCATAAGTAACAAAAAAGCCCCCTGGGGCTGCAAACTAAGTTATGCTTCTCAAATGTACTTGACAAGTTTTGATCATAGTCTTCTTTTTCTTTTGGCTGTTCCCATTAGGGGTCGCCACAGCCAATCATCTGTTCCCCTTTCTTCCTGTCCTCTACATCTTGCTCTTTCACACCAACCACCTGCATGTCTTCTCTCACCACATCCATAAACCTTCTCTTACACCTTCCTCTTACCTGGCAGCTTCATTGTTAGCATCCTTTTCCCAATATACCCAGCATCCCTCCACAGCACATGTCCAAACTAACGCAATCTCGCCTCTCTGCTTTGTCTCCAAACTGTCCAACCTGGGCTGACCCTCTAATATACTTATTCCTAATCCTGTCTACCCTTGTCACACAGTGCAAATCTTAACATCTTTAACTCTGCCACATCCAGCTCTAACTCCTGCCTTTTTGTCAGTGCCACTGTCTCCAACCCATATAACATAGCTGGTCTCACTACTCTCCTGTAGACCTTCCCTTTCACTCTTACTGGTACTAATCTGTCACAAATCACTCCTGACACTCTTCTCCACCCTGCCTGTACTCTCTTCTTCATTGCTCTTCCACAATTGCCATTACTCTGAACTGTTAATCCCAAGTATTTAAACTCATCCACCTTCGCCAACTCTACTCCCTGCATCTTCAACATTCCTCTAGCCACCCTTTCATTCACACACATATATTCTGTCTTAGTCCTGCTGATCTTCATTCCTCTCCTCTCTAGAGCATATCTCCACCTCTCCAGGGTCTCCTCAACCTGTTCCCTATTCTCACTACATATCACAAGTTTTGATACTCTAGTGTTATTTTAAGGGACATAAGTAGGATTGAGCATGAGTGGCCAAGTACATAGTTTGACAACCAGAGACACATATGCCAGTCCTTAGAATTTCATGTGTTCTATTGTTCAAAACATACACATTTACTACACATCATCTGTTGTTTTGACTCTTTAAAAGACTATATGCAAATTGTCACCGATTTTGGGCCTATGCCCCCCACCCATTATTTTTGGTTTTATACAGAATTCTACAGCAAATAAGTTATGGTCTTGTTGACATTTACCTTGTATCAGCCTGTGAACTTCTAAAAGACTTATGTACCACCCTTGCTGCATATCAGACCCTTACAAAGAGAAGGCTGTTAGCCATACCTCTCAATCTCTTAGAGCAAGAAATCTGGACAAAGCCATAAATAAAACTGGAACAGCCAAAAAGTATGGATAATTTTTTACATATTGCTCTTACAAACGTTGCCGTAAAAAAACACAATTTTATGAAAAATGGACCAAAAATATGAGGCAAAAATTTGGACATTCTGTGAAAATCTGTACAGTTGTCAATGCCATTAGTCCACATTTTATTGCTACAAAATCTGACTACGTCACATACATGGATTGTAACAACCACTATACTTTTAACTACGGATTTTTTTTCATATCCCATCTGAAAAGGGTTGTACACATTACGCCTAATTTATCCACCAAAACTCTCCCTTCGTAACTCACGTGGATTAAACTAAACATCCATTTACACAGCAGACGACAAGGAAAAGCACAACAATAAAGTCTAAACTTCTTTTTATGCCGGGCAACTTATATTTTTTCCAAAATAAATGAAAAACTTGAAACTATAAATGCTACGGATAAGTTGAACAGCTGATTAAAAATAACCAGGTGTTAATATAAACGGACAAAACAGCTTTACCTCATAGTTTTAAACACAATCGTAGGCGCTGGACTTAAACGTAATAAATAAGCGCTACTTCAAGAAGCGTCTTACTGGAGAGCCCAAGTAAACGTTTCCATAGTGATAAGGAGTTTCTGCATAGTCAGACACTGATCGGTGGATTATTTCTGCTTGGAAGACAGCTAAGATCATCCACGTGTGTTGTCACATTCCATTTGTCACGTGCCAAAAGTCTGGAAAACAGGAAGTTTGAAGCAAACTAGAAACTGTAGCTTGTAGCATGTCATTGAATCCGTAGCATTTTACTGATTCGTTTTGTAGTTATCCATGAACAACGTGATTTAAGTCAATTAAACATGTACAGCGATGGATGTGTTAATTCCGTTCAGGAGCACGGTGCATCAGTTCCAGAAGAAGAGTACACACCGCTGCTGGAAAATGTAGGTGTATGCTTACATACTAAATGTCTGTCTGTTTGTGTTTAGGTTGCATCGCTGAATCTTAGTTTATTATCGTCCTTGCTGAGATCATGTTATGTAGCAAGTTTAAAGGAATACATTTTAATTAATGATATTGTTCATATACAATATAACTGTGTTTAGTATTTTTCGAAACTGTGTTTACTAGTTTTCGAATCTGTATTTTTATCACACAGAAACAAGGTAGAGCTCAGCAATTTATGTAACTTTTCTCGAAGCTTTGGCTGCAGCAAGCCCAGTGGGGCGTATATGGGGAATCCGCACTCAACTTCACAAGGGCTATGATTTTTTTTTCTTTCAGGCGTAATTCACATTCTTAAAAAAAAAAATATATATATATATATATATATATATATATATATATTTGTGTTTATGTATTTATTTATGTATGTATTTAGGTAAATACATTTGCAAAGTCGCCCAAGGGTGTGGTCAGGATTTTCAAATTTGCACTCAAAATTCTCACGGTGCCCCCCCCCCCAGCTACATTCATGGCATCCATGCCTGATATAAATTTTGCCTTTTCTTTTTCAGCTGGCAGCCTTGATCATCAAGCTGCCATCCCACTGCTCAGCTGACTCATTCATTCCCCTTTGTCCAAGGGCTCAGCCTCATCTTATGGGTTTTCTTTGGCTTTTCTACTGTGCCTAGAGATGAGAGTTGAACATTTGTGAGTGATGCCATTATTCTTGGTGGCCAGAAGTTTTTTTTTTTCCTTAGGCCTCTTACCCATCCGCTACATGATGTCATCACAGTTAGGCAAGGCAGGCAATGGGAATAAGTTTGAATGTGTGCCCTATCCAGGCCCATAAGATGGTTAACCCTACTCGTAGTCCTTCTGCCAAACCCAGCCTGGTAGTTCTTCACTGAGTTCTGACCTCCACCAGAGAGGGAGTTAGCATGGCCCCTTTTATCTAGGATAGGCATGCCCATCCTGCTTACCCTCAACATCAAGCACTCAAGCCACTTAAACTCTGATCACTGGGGCCATAATAAGGATTTTATCCCTCTATGTTACCAGAGAGGCTTATGCTTCATACAATTTATAGGGACATTTTCTGCATGTTTAGATGTTTGGTTTTAAATTGCACCAAGACTTTGATTTCAATTGACAGACAAAAAGCTACAGCCAATTTGCAGTTCAAAGTATTTATCTTAACATTTCAAATACTTGAAAAAAAATCACTTTTAGTGACAGAATGATAATGCTTTTAATTTTCACAGTCCAGATGCTTTGGAAACTTTGCATATAGGGAATATTCATAATCCTTCTAGTTTGTACATAAAAGAGGAATCAACAGTTATGATGTGCACTGTATTTACTCCAGCAGCACAGTAATTTGAACTTTTTTTTTGCAAGTGTAACCAGGGATACAAAGCAGTTGCAATCTATCAAATTTTCATGAATGTAAAATAGAAAAAAATATGCATGTAGTGAAAATATAAAACATTCAAGTTTGTGTCAGAATTGTCGGGCATGACATGGTGACCTTTGGTACAACAACACTAATTGTGAGATCAGAGGCATATATATATATACTAAGTTTCAAACTGTGCTACCTCAGAATATTCCAGATATTCTGAGGTAAAGAGATTGTGATATCTGAGAGTATTCCCCTTATTCTGAAGTACAGTGATCTTGGAGTTAGTATTTGTAAGTTTCAAGGGTGTACATGCATAGCCCTCATGTTAAAGTGTGCAGTGAGTGAAGCTTTCCTGCAAAACTGCCTTAACTCATTATAGCAGGGTGATGCCTAATGATATTGTTTGTTCATATTTGCATAAATAATTCCAAAACTATGCTACATACTAAGTATGAAAAGGTTTTATCTTAAAACTTATATAGTGGCAAACAACGGTATTCCTATCTGACTTCTTATTAAGGCAGGAAAAGTTAAATAAATTTTTGTTCATATACCATGTATTTGTATTGTCATAAATTTCATCATTTTCTAAATATCTTGGCAACCAAGTAGCACATACAGGACTGCTTAGGCCCTTATGAAAGGTTTCAGCTGGGTGAACAAAATGCTGCTGACAGTATATGTGTAACTTGAGTGGTTGGTGAGACATTGTAAGTTGTTTACAAAATTTTACAAACCCAATAGTTAATGTATTAAATGTGACATAAAATCCAGTTTAAGACCTAGAACATAAAGAATGCTACCACTATAAAAAGAGTTTGTCATTTACATTTAAGTTACCCCATAGTTCGAGACAAATAGCAAACCAAAAGGCCCAGTAGCACACAAAAGTCAATGCTGGAAAATAGCCAAAATAATGTAGAAAAATAACCAGCAAGGCTACCATGACTATAAACATACACTTTTTATTAAAACACAGATAAGCGCTTTCGCTTTGGCTAACGCTTCTTCAGATCCATACAAAACAAGTTAAAAACACACTTTTAAAGTGATACAATGTTTAACTTTAACTTTAAAAGTGTGTTTTTAACTTGTTTTGTATGTTTATGGTTGTGGTAGCCTTGCTGGTTAATCTTTCTACATAATTCAAGAGAGATGAACAGTTGTTTGAAATGTGAGGACATCATTTGATTTTATCAAAAAGTTTAGGCTCCGCCCTTTGAAAGTTACAGTGCCAACTTCTAGAGCTCTACTGGAGGGGACTGAGTTAATGGCAGTATAATACGTTTCAATATTTACTGACTTAATCTGCCTTTCAAGCTTAACTTTCAAAGTTGCAGGACTTACAGTTATAGGCATTGCACTTTTAATAGGAATCCAAGTTATTCCACAGTCAAACAGCTGCAGAAAGGCAAGCATCATTCTTAACAGAATTTGTTTCTGCACCTGATCTGCAGCACTTTGCTGCAACTAACAGCAAAGTGAACTGTGCATGTGTTTTTAAACTTAGCATTATCTAAGATGTTACAACCCAACCCCATGTGCAAACTAGGAAAATGAGGGCTGATACCAATGCCTATTACCTAAGAATAAAAACAGAATGATACTGAAATCAAAAGAAGGCACTAACATGCTCCCCAAACATTAACAGTGAAGTGGAAAATGAAATCATGGAAAGTGAATTTAGCAGAATAGAATTCCCTACAGTAATGATAATGTTATACTAGTCCCCATACAGTACAGTACACTTGAGAGAACTGCATGTGCCCCCCTGCCCTATGATAACTAAATATCTTGACTGTTTGTCTCGGAGTAAATTTACTGAGATATGAATGATGTTGTGGCAGTTCATTTATTGTGCAGAACAGAATTAACAGTTTACTGAGATTGCACAAGAACAAATGTAAAATGGCAGGCTACAAAGGCTAACTTAAATGCAGGGAAAACCAGTACTTTCTCCTCTTTGGTGTTACATTTTGGAATGTACTCTAATCAAAGTTCACACACTCTTTACTGACAGAAAATAATGCAATGATCTGTTCTTTTTTCCTCAGTTGAATGACAACTCAGATTGTTACACTTCTAAGCATGTTTATGATGATCTCATGCTGTAATACTCTGTAATTTTCATTCCATAGTAATACTCCATGACAGAATTTGTAATAAAACCATTGACAAAACATGACAGATTGCCTGTATGTTTCAAACTGCACTCTTTTGAAAGTGTCTCTTGTTCATACTGTAACTTTCATAAACAAACCTCATCTATCCTCCCTTGTCTCTATCTTGAAATAAGCACAAATATTATTTTCGGCCTGGCTTACTTTTTCCCACAAGGCAGATATCCCTTCTGGCCTAGCTTACTTAGAAGTACTCTAATTGTACTTGAAGAAATCCATTTGACACTTGTACTTATTTTTTCCTGTTATCAGTAAATGGAGTCTAGTGTTACCATTTCACAGACTGGTGGACCCACATGTTCGGATACTTGCAGACTTATCAGCATGGCCGGCCTTAGGCATAGGCCATCAAGGGCGCCACTCTAGCAGGGGCACTTTTCCAGTATTTATTTGGGGTAGGTAGACCAGGATGGGGGCACCAGGTGGTGTGGTGGGGCACCATGGAGCCCATTTGCCTAGGGCACCAGTTGACCTAAGGCTGCTCCTGCTTATCAGCATGATTGGTATAGTGTAAAACCATGGACAGAGTAATAATGGAGCTTGTGGAAAAATGGTATGGGAACTATTCTACTAGATACTGAGCCACACAAGTTTGTAAAGCGACATCTTTCTTAAATAGGTTCATAAATTAGTACTAGGCTAACTGCCCTTGTGGGCCATTAGAAGCCTTGCCAATCACCCCATGTGAGAATCAAACCGTGCACCTTGTGTTGGTGAAGTAACACCTTAACCATTATGCCAACCTCCCACCCTCTTGTTGCATTTGCTAAAAAAGCAAAAGCAGCACTTGATTAATGATTTGCCTGTCAGAAATATGAGACTTGCAGCTGCTAGTACTTTGAAAAATAAACTCTGATTCCACAAAAAAAAAAAATCACATTTTAAAACTCATAGTAACAACAATAAACCATTTTTTTTTTTGCAGGGAGGGCTTCACATCCTGAAAAGAATGGCCCTTGGATCCCGTAGCATGAGTGGTGTGTGCTGTCCACATCCCTGCTAATTCTGTATACTAACTCTGAGTTTTCTTTTTCTTGGAGTAAGAGAGAGATTGTTGGTAATACTACAATTACAGATTTGGTGTACATAGCCTAATTTTCTGTTAAGTGTTTGTCTTGCTACTCAGAAAAGCTACACCCTTGACTTGGTGTGCTACTCAGAGATTCCACAGACTAAAACATCAGACCTGGTATGTATCCTACCATTCATTTAACGGGATTCTTGTTAGTCTAAGTATTACAATCTTCATGCTTTCAATTAGGATGTACTGCTGTGGTTGCCTATCTTGACCATGTGAAGACAATTAACACTAGTCCACATAAGGGAATAATTTAATTAAAAGCAGAATATGTAATTCCATGCATAATTTATTTGGTGAAATACTGGTTAAGAAAAAAATAAAAAACTAGTAACCAAAAGCCACAATCAGGATTCTACTATAAAATAAAAT
This sequence comes from Protopterus annectens, assembly GCF_019279795.1. Taxonomy (NCBI): domain Eukaryota; kingdom Metazoa; phylum Chordata; order Ceratodontiformes; family Protopteridae; genus Protopterus; species Protopterus annectens. The sequence goes on along the minus strand of NC_056737.1, from coordinate 805,007,239 downwards.
ATATTTATTTATGACCAAACCGATTAAGCGCTTTTGTCCTTAACACAAACAGGACTTCATCGGAATCTGGTTAGGTAACAAGCACAGGGCAGGGTGGGATGATTAGCACTGGAGTTGCAGCGGGTTCTGTCCTACTGTGACTTTCTTGAACATTCCTCTTACACATACATGTGGGAAATGGACGTTAGATACCTAAAAAAAATGATTGCAAAATGTATATGCAATTATTTAAGAAAGAGATCAAAGCTCTCCTCCCTGGTCTACATGAAAAGAGACTTGGAGGAGCTCTTGGATTATGTAGCCCAGGTGGGTATGACACTAGCCCTGAGCAGCATCCTACCATCACCCAGAATGATATCACAGTACAAGCAGAAAATGAGTTCAACAATTGGCCAAGTTTTTGGTGTCATTCTAAGGGGATCCAGTATCTGTCTGCTTGAGATGGCATGATTGACAGACCTCAATGCTTTGCCAGATATGGCCTGCATCTGTCTCCCCTGGGCTTCTGGATACTGGCCAAGGCTCTTGCCACTCCTATAGTACCTTTTTTAGGCGGTGTTCCAAAGACCAAATTACCACCGTAACAGCTACAAACAAATGCAATCTGAGGGTCATGCTGCTAAACACTAGAAGTCTAAATCTCAAAATGTACTCACTTGAAGCACTCCTTAAAATGGAGAACATCAACATTCATTTGTGCTGTAACAGAGACCTGGTTCAAGGCAACAGAAAGCATCTCTGTGCTACCAGGCTATAACTTATTCCACACCTTTCAGCCCCAGAACTTGGACCGAAGCTCCAAAGGCGGTGGTGTTTCCATATTCATAAAGGATGCGCACACCTCTAGACTGGTAGCCCAACATAACACATCAGAGATACTTCAGGTGCAGCTAACATTAGGTAAGACAGAGATTCAGGTCATAGCCTGCTATAGGTCCCCAACCACGTCCCAAGACTCGCACTCCACATTCCTAAGCTCTCTGGAGAATATTAGGGTCCAACCTAACACTCTGATACTGGGCAACTTCAACTACCCCTTCCATTAACTGGGAAAACTACTCGTGTACCAATACACTTGCCCAAAGTTTCCTGGAATTCATTAATTCCAATGGTCTGGACCAGCTCGTTCTTAGCCTCACTAGAAGTAGCAACATCTTTGACCTGATCATTACTACCATGGGTGACCGCTGCTCTAAACCAATAGTCAATTCCTCCCTGGTTAGATCCAACCACAAACTAATCACCTTGCAAATCCACATCCCTCCCACCCCCACCCCCACCCTCCGCAAAGGTAACTACCATGAAAAACTTCTCCACAGCTAACTTTGGGCTCCTAAAAACAGAGGTGGCTAACTTCACGACACCCATGCAAATGGAGAATAGTTGCATGATCACCGAATCATACACCAATGCACTATATGAACATGTACACAAATGCATGGATCTCGCCATACCCAATAGAACCAAGACGCTCTCCTCCAAAAAAAGGAAGCCAATCTGGTGGTTCCCTGTCATAAACAAACTCTACAACAGAAGGAGGAAACTGATGCGGAATAAGGTGAAGTCCCAAGACTAGAAAAACACCCTTATCAGCCTCAACAAAAAGTTGAGATCCCTCATCAAATCCTCTAAAGCTAGCTATGAAAACAGAATTGCAGCAGATAATAAAGACAACCGCAAGGCCTTCTGTAGTTATGTAAAGAATCTCCATGGCAGTAGCCAGATTTGCTCTGAACAACTGCACAATGGTACCTCCTATACCGAGCCAACCGATATTGCCAATATACTGGCCGACAGATTCAGTGCCAACTTTACACCCCCCCAAAGGACCATTCACAATACCAGTAGATTGCCAGGCACTCAGTAGTACTGCTGCACAGGTTAAAACAGCACTGTCCAAGGCCAAGAATACAGCTTCTATGAGACCTGACAATATCCTTGGCTGTGTTCTACATGAACTACAGAGTGAACTGGCACCTCACCTGTGTGCCTGTTCAATCACAGCCTCACCTCAGGCTTTGTCCCTACCGAATGGCGCACTGCTACAGTCATCCCTCTCCACAAAGGAGTGACTACAGACCCTGGGAACTATCGCTATAATTAGCCTTATGAGTCTGATATGCAAAGCTGTGGAACGCATCATCATGGACCTAATAAAACAGGGATATAGGGAATCTCCAAACTCTGGATCCCACACAGTTTGGTTTTCTGAAGGGTAGATCATGCCTGCTCAACTTGGTTGACTTCTTTGAGTCAGTTACCAGAGCTGTGGATGAAGGCAAGGTAGTTCATACAGCCTACCTTGATCTGGCCAAGACCTTTGATACCATTCCCCACTCAGGAATCCTAGAAAAACTCACTTAAGGTAGGCATCAGCCTCTATATCACTAGGTGGGTTGCAAACTGGCTCACAGATAGAACCTCACACGAATAAAAAACACTGGTGCAAAACGATGAAAATAGGTTCAGCGCCACAGACATGGACTGGTGAAAAATATTTTCTTTATAGAGTACAATAAAGAAAATATTTTTCACCAGTGTTTTCTACCTTGAAAGTTTTCTATTTTTCACAGATAGAACCCACAGTGTGAAAGTAGCTGACTGCCAACCAGTCATGAGTGGAGTCCCGCAGGGTTCGGTCCTGGGTCCGCTCCTGTTTGGTATCTACTTCTCTGAAGTCCAGGCCAACACGAAGGGACTCTGACTGACAAAGTTCGCAGACAATTGCAAGTTAGGAGCTATTATTAACTCCCTAGTAATGTTGACATCCTACAGAAAGGCCTCACTGAGACCGACTGGTGTCAGAACCATGGCGTTAAGCTCAATGCCAAAAAATGTGTCGTCATCCCCTTTGGGAAAAACCCGGTTCCCATGAATTACCACATCGATAATAGTCCACTGAACACAGAAGGCATTATAAGAGATCTGGGGACACAGGTTGACAGCAACTTCTCTTTTGAACACCACATTGCCACTATGGTCAGAAAGTCCTATGTGGCACATCTCATTACTAAGGGTTTTACATCCAGGAAGAAAGAGGTCATCGTCTCCCTCTATTCTTCCCTGATTAGGCCAGTCATCAAGTGCAATACCCCATTTGGCATGTACCTTACTAGACACCTGCAACAACTGGAGTGGCCGCAAAAGTACCTCACAAAGAGGATCCTAGGCCTTAAACACTTGTTCTATATGGACAGACTGAAAAACTCCAACTATCCTCTGTCTCATATTGCCTACTTATAGGCGATCTCTGCTTGATTTACAAACCCATGTCTGACCCAGCTCTATTAGAAATGCTACATCTAAAGAAATCCCAATTCCTCCATACCACACACTCCAGAGACCTCAGCCCCATTGCCACAATCAACAGAACGTGCTGGAGGGACAGGTTCATAACCCAGAGGCTGCCCATGCTATAGAATAAACTTCTCATACATGTCAAACAGAGCACCTCACTGGCCCTCTTCAACAGAAATCTTGATGAGTGGATGGGAAATAGAAAATTCACCCCGAGGATCACTCCAGTGGCTCTACTCGACAGAGGCACTAGGAACGAAGGTTGGGTGGCATGATGCCAGGATAAGCCTATGGGCTAGGGTTGTAAAGGCAGTAGGGCCATTAGTCTAGTACACACCTATACATTACAAAATTCTTGCAGTAGTAGTGAGTTTACTTTTAAAGCCAGTAACTGTAACACCGTGAAAGTTGGGAGGATATACTATGATTACAAATGAAATGGCCAAATCATGACATTATAGTTGAAGATTTGCTGACAATGGTAGAAAGAAATGACAACAAGATAGACTGTAGCTACCCCAGAGAGACCACTGGATCACTTTATATCTTACTGATCAGACCTGTTGCAAACTACAAGACAGCATTGTGCAGCTTTGAAGAAGTCACATAAAAGCACTTAAAAATGTACAGTTTCTTACTAGAAGAATCATAGGGCTAGAAAAGTGGAAATATTCAGAAAGGCTTCATGAATTATCACTAGATGTTTCCATACATTTCAGTGACCAGAAAGTGAATAGTGTTCTTGTGGGCATATTCATTGTGAATATTTTATAATCTATGTTAAAAGGTGCCATATGAGAAAACGAGGAAGTGGCAGATCAGGCTATCAGTAGTTGTACTAAACTTGGAAGATCTGAGCAAGTGACTGTATGCTTGGAAAAAAGTACTAAATGCTTATCTGTGCATGTCAGTTTGATGCTTAATTTTCATGCCTCCCAGAACGGAAATGAGTCTGAAACCTTTGGTACATTAAATTCATAAAATAGTTGGTATCCCACTCAGGAAACACTTAAAACGACAGCAACATTGTGCAGTGAACAGGACAGCTCAGAGTCCCCCACTCCTCCTCTTCATTTGTTGCATTATTTGGTTGGTGGGTTGCTTGATTACATGCTGTTCTTTACACGTTTTACCATTTTCTGTTATGCGTCTTCATCGGCTGATTTTCCTAATGCAGGTAACATGCAAGCACATAACTACATTTGCATGCACATGCATGTATTTAACTTGTTGCTAACTGTTAACAGCAAATTTCTACCAGAAATGTATAAAATAAAAGTAACTCAAAATATTCTTTGCGTAAGTGTTATTGTACAGCAGCAACCAACAAATGAAGTGTTCCAAACATATAGTCCACCACCACCAAAAAATCGTGATACTTTAAGAGCAAGATTAAAGTAAAGTGAAATAAATTACATTTGCAACATGTTTGTTTGTTGTACTTGCAGACAAGGCAAGCTGTATCAAAAAAAGTGAACATTCACAGTGGGAGCTGATTACCTTCCATTGCACCATCAATAATGTTGGGAATCCTACTTTCCATGAGTGTTCTCTCATTTTGATTTCAGCCAAAAGGAGCATTTGCTAAAATACCACCAGCAAAATGCAGATAAGCTCAGAATTTTACAATTACGTAGTTGCAAAGACATTTTTTATAAATTCATAGGTAAATACTAGGCTATCTGCCCTTGCAGGTCATTTTAAGCTTAGCCACTTTTCCTTTTTGTGCTTGAAATAACCTCTCCCATTTGGTTGTAGATTTGTGATGCAATACTGTCTGAGAGTTTTGTAATTGTGCTTGGAGTCTTAACAAGAAACTGCACTCCCAGGAAACTCTCCTCACTTTGGAGAATGATGATGTCTGTGCAGAATGATGATGTCTGTGGAGAATGATGATGTCTGTGTTGTTACAGAGACGTGGTTCAAGGCCGTGGAAGGCACTCTGGCAGTGCAAGGTTACAGTGCCGATCACACATTCAGACCACCCTCTAAAATGGAAAAAAAATGAAAGGAGAAGGTGTTTCCATTTACATAAAAAACAATCATGTCAAGATTGGTCGAGCAGGATGATTCACTTCAGCTATTCCACGTACAGCTGATCATAGGCAAAATCTCCCACATTATCATTGCTAGCTACAAGTCCCTGAACATGAACCATGAAAAACCCTCCTCGTACCTGAAGTTGCTAGAATCATTTATCATTCAACCCAACACTCTTCTCATGGGCAGTTTTGACTACCCCTACATAAACTGGGAAACTTACACGACCGCTAGAATGCAGACTCAGAGATTCCTAGACTTTGTTAATGCAAATGATCTGGAGCAGCTGGTCTGCACTTCACTACGGGCTCAAATATCCTTGACATAGTACTCACAAACATGGGGGAGCATTGCGCCCCCCATCTTAATGTCCTCATTGGTAAGATCAGATCTTAAATTGGGCTCCTTTGAAATAAATGTAGAATCCCAATCAAAATCTAAAATTGTAAATAATTTTTCCAAGGCAAATTTCCGTCTATTAACTGATAGCATAGGTAATTTTAAAGCTTCCCTCAACTCTGAAAACAAGGAGGCTTGTGTAAATGTATACACAAATGCCCAGTATAACCATTTAAACAATTGCATAGAAACAACAGTACCTGATTGAACTAAACCTAGGTCTAGTCAGAAAAACAGTTCACCCTGGTGGAACCCTGGCATAAATAGACTATACAACAGAGGAAAGAAATTCCTCTCTAGAAGTAACCACTAAGAAATGCTCAGGCTACAGCTCTGTGGAGAATGAAAACTTTTAATATAAACTCCGAATAAAATAGTAAAAAAATAAGCTGATAGATTAAGCACTTTCTTTCCGCTACCATCCAGGAATCATACTTGGAAGTAACATAGTAGCTTTTTAAATATCAAGTGACACATTAATTCCCTAAGTGACAATTTTATAGAAAGAGGATATGATAAAACACAAGTGAAGGAGATAATATAAGTGGGAATTCCATTGAGATGAACTAAAGCTAGACTTTTTCAAATGAATATAAGAAGGAAAAACGGGATATATGTATTAATAAAAATTCTAATCCGATAAGATGTGCATTATTTTATACCTGAAATGTTAAAGAGATTACTCGGATTATATATAAAATTGGGATATATTCACTACCAACAAGAAGATTAAAGAAATAGGTGATAAACCCGTCTTTTAGGTACAAAAATAAAAAGTCTGTTAAAAGAATGTTATGCCATCGTAGAGAACATTCAGAGAGGCAATTTACTGATATGGATAGTCACACAAACCCATGTGGTAACTGTAATTACTGTGAATATGTAGATACCAGGGGTATTTTTATACACCCAGTTATATGCAGGAAGTATAAGTATGCTGTAGAAGCTAATTGTAATAGCACTAATAATATTTATTTATCCAATTGCACTAGTTACCACTCTTTCTATGTAGGCAGAACTAACAGACGTATGAAAGATAGGATTAGGGAACTTCTCTATAACATTGGGAATATGAATATGAACAACGCTGTTGCTAAACATGTACATACAACCTCAATGGGTCATACATTCAAATTTTCAGTTATTGAAGTTATTAATATGGGACAAATACTTGGTGATATTAGAAATAACACAGAGTTAAACGAAACCAAATGGATTATTAGGTTATGCGCGGATGGAGAGAAAGGACTCCATGGAAATATTCCATTGAAACCAGCACTTAATGCTGGGTGATTGTTTGTTTAAGAGATAATTCACATGTATTTGGTTCCCATAATTTAACATACTGCACATTTCTCCCTTGTCTGTTGGTGTACCAACCATGTCCCCTACTTGTACGGTGATTAATTCTATCTATGTGGTAAAGTTTCATCTAGATTATATATCATCTTCCAGGGCAGAGGGGTAGTGTGTAGTATTTTAGAATATCATCACTTAAGACAGGTGCTGAAAAATATATGTGGCACTTGCCTCAGTACCATTATAGACTGTGAAAGCTTAGCATCCAACAGAAGGTATTTTAATGTTATTTATATTAGATCTTTACACGTATTAGGTAAATTCATGAATCATAAGTGTTTTATTAATGTATGTAGCTTGAAGCACAAGCTTTAAAGCGCATTTATGGAAGATGTATATATGAAATTGCAAAAATTTGCTTTTGCCATATGAGTAGGTAAATGTGGTAACTTGAAAATTAAATGAGAGACCTGAGGGTATTCTTTATATTCAAAAAGAAATAATTCTAGTTGAAAGTTAGCTAATACAAGTATATGTCTTTTAAGAGAAATTGCCTAGGTAAGATACTAAGTTACCTTTGACATAATAATTCTTTTAATTAGTGTGTATTGCCATGTGATTGGCTTTGAAGTTCTTAAAAAGTTTTAAATAGAGTGGAATTTGTGTTTTTTCTTTTCATATGGTCTGAAGAAGCAGAATGAATACCTATGAAAGCACTAACCAAATAATAACCTGGCCGTGTTTCGTTTCATCAGTACATTTTTTGTTTTCTTAAAAAATTAAAGTGATCAAAGCAATGAATGCACAATAGTTGCTCATAATACAAAATGCCTAAAACATACAAATTACATACACCATTGTTTCTAGCAAGTAAGTGTGCAGAAGCAATTAAATGACAGTTAAACAATGGCAGCCTGTTTCTTTAGTTCACTAACAATAGAAATAAAATCATTTCGCTCTGGTGGTGTAGTTGCATTTAACCGTAATTGTCAAATCATCTCACTACGCTATAACTTATTTTTCCAATCACCACTGTATACAGTAATGTTTTCCACCACCAACGAATTTACTGAAATTATCACAAATCAAAGAATGTTTGGCCAGTGCGCTTTTGTCATCCTTTTACGGATACTGTAATTATGTTGGTAAATTCTCTTATTTAGAGCTTTTTTGATTTTTTCCTGATACAAAAAAGCGGGGCAAGAGAAGCACCTGGCCAGATACACAATTTTATTAGACTTACAATTAAAATGTCTAGGGTTTATCCATTTTTAATGATGTCCAAATCTCTCTGTAGGCATAATTATCAATATATGAACATTGATTGCAACAACCACATCTAGAAGTGATGTGGAAGAATTCTGACCTAGCTGTAACAGTTTTTTCTAAAATTATTCTATTCTTGTACACAAAATAAGGTAATGCTGAAAATCAAACACTGTTACGGTCAATCCCACATGTTCCAATTTTTCCATATTACATGTTTGATATTTTCAGAATATGTTGAATAGTGTAATACCATATGCATAGAAAAATTGTCTGACAAAAATAATGACCCTGAACCTTTACCCCCTGTGGACTGGGTAATATGTTGAAGGCCAGCCTGTATGACTGGACCATACCTCTCCTTCCTAAGGTTGAGGACTTTCTTGACGTTCGTATCAATAAGGTCCTCAGGGTAACCCCTTTCACAAAACATACCCTTCAGTTTGTATAGCTCAACCAGACATTGCTCATCCTCGATGTTAATGAAGAAACTCTAATACATTGACTCATAATAACGCTTCTTTTTTGGTGCATGGGATGGCTACTGGTATAGTGCAAAAAAGAATTACTGAATGTAGGCTTCCGGTAGATGGTCATGTCAGAATTGACATGGTAACACTTCTTAATGCTCACATCAAGTCTGGCAAATATTAGAATTAAAAGTAGATTTTTGAAAAGGGGTAGATGTTTCCAAATTCCTAACAAATTCTAACATCTGGGAGGGGTCCCCTTCCAAACAATAAAGATATCATCCAGATATCTTAAATAAACCAAACATTCCTGAAAGTGGGCCATTTTGAATACTACCTCTTTTACCCACCATTAAAGAACAATGTTGGCATATATGGGGGTGCAAGCAGCCCAGATAGCTACTTCATTTCTCTGCTTGAAGTATTCAACATAAAGTAAAATTATTACCAAGCATCATTTCCATAACTTCGTGAACTAGTCTAACATCCACATGAGTAAGTAAATCATAATGTGAAACAGTCTCATCAAACCATCTTAACCCACACTTTTGGAGTATCATAAAGAACAAGTTTTTAATATCTACAGCAACTAATAAACATTGATCATCTTATCTGAACATGCCTAAGTTTGTCAGTAAAGTTGCACGAGTCTTTCAAAATATGCCGTACTGGTGTCAGTAGGTCCTTTAACTTAAAATCAATAAACTTAGCAAGAGGTTCAGTGACGGAGCCCCAAGAAAACACAAGTCTTAAAGGTGAACTTTCTAAGTCGGAATGAATCTTAGGGATACTGAATAATTGGGTTGTCAACCCTTAAGTACTGGAATAAATCAATCAAAATAATACCATCCAGCACCAGCTCATCAAGTTGTAAATTGATCATGCATGCGGCTGTAATTTCATTAACAGAAACAGTGTGATAAGTGTCAGTGTTTGCAAGAATGAAATTCATCTTCCCGTGATAGTCAGTGGTGTCCATTAGTACCATTCCTCCACCTTTGTCTGATTTCATACATTTAATCTTTTTGTTGGATGCAAAATCATCCAAAATAGATTAATCATGATTGGTAAGAATGTAAAAAAATGGGTTGCCTCTAGCATTCAACAGACCTCTAATCTCTTTTTCACACTTCCTTTCAAAGGTTTGTATAACTGGGTGTAGTGGAGGATTAAACACACGCTCTTCTGTTTTAACATACAGTCATTGCCATGAGTGACATTATCTCCTCCAAACAGCAGGTGCAAATTCATCTTTCTGGTAAACCTTTTCAGGCTGGCCAGAGTATCGGCTATCTTGGGTCTTCCATATGGAATAAAACTGAACCCTTTAACAAATAAGATGTGGTGAGCCAGGCCGATACAGATATCAGTAAAATTAAAAACATTAAAATTGTAAAAGGAGGAAATCGACAGAGTACTTTGATGTCAAAATAAAACTCCAGTTCTCGAATCAGTGCAACATGGGGACATGGGTAAAGTTCTCCCCACCAGTAGTGTGCTCTGCAGCTCCGCTTGTGATAACCTCATCTGAGGTGAACAGGTTCTTTGGACCCCTCCCACCCCATTTGTTGTCTAACTTCTTGGAACGCCTCAAAGTCTCTTGTACTAAATCGGAAGATTCATGTGAGTTGGCATAATGTCCATCAGATACAACACTGTCTGAAGCTGGACCCCATTCCCAATTGCTACTATGTTAAAAAGTCCTAGGTTTCAGATAGGCTGTCTTATTCTAGTAGTCAAGATCATCCCTCCAAAGTTTGTTGTTCTTTCTGGCCCTTAACAAAGTCATTTATTGATCAACCTTGGAAAAAATATTGTTGAACCTATCCTGAAACTGAAAGAATAATAAATCCTCAGTAACATTGTAATAGAGGATGAAATAATTGGTCTCAGCTGACTTAATTGTCTTTCATTCTCCCTAATAATTAGCTTGGTAAGTTCAATACCCATTTTGTCGAAAAGCTCCAAATGTTCCATATGGGATGGAGTGTTTTCCACGACCCCATTAGGGAACTTCCATATACACAAACCCCCTTGGGGACATGCTGCCACTCAATGCACTTCCTCAAAAAATAATTGCCATCTGTAACATCGTCAATTTAAAAATGTTTCTTTCCAAGGTCTGAATTTGTTTAAGGTTTGGGTGCATATTTCTGTCTGTGGGTGAATCAGGGGGTGTATCTATTTACATAAAAAAAAAAATCACACCTCAGGATTGGTCAAGCAAGATGACTCGCTTGAGCTGCTCCATGTCCAGCTGACCATAGGCAAAATTCCTTATCTTATCACTAGGTACAAGTCCCTAACCATGAAAAACACTCCTGATGCCTAAAGTTACTAGAATCACTAACCATTCAGCCCAACACTCTACACATGGGCAGTTTTAACTACCCCTCCATAAACTGGGAAACATACATGACCACTGATATGCATGCTCAAGAGATTCCTGGCCTTTGTTAATGCAAAGATCTGGAACAGCTGGTGTGTACTCCCACTAGGGGCTGAAATATCCTTTACATAGTACTCACATACATGGTGGAGCATTGCACACCTCCATCGTAATGTCCTCATTGGTAAGATCGGGTCATAAATTGGGCTGCTTTGAAATAAATGTAGAATCCCCATCAAACCTTAAAACTGTAAAGAATTTTTCCAAGGCAAATTCGTTTCTATTAAGTGATAGCATAGGTAATTTTAAAGCTACCCCCCAACTCGGAAAACATGGAGGCTTATGCAGAACTATATACGAATGCCCTATGCAATCATTTAAACAACTGCATAGAAACACAGTACCTGACTGAACTAAACCCAGGTCTAGCCAGAAAATCAAGTCACCCTGGTGGACCCCTGGCATAAACTGAGTATACAACAGAAGGAAGAAATTCCTGTCTAGAAGTAAGAGGGAGGGTGCACAACCGAAAAAAAAAGAAACACATCATTAGTCTCAATA